>NW_026712907.1:0-144629 GCF_030625045.1 Achroia grisella
TTTGGGGTCAGGAAAATTGTGTTCAATTCAACCCCAAGAAGACACAAGTTTGCGCGTTTACCGCTAAAAGAATCCATTTATCGTATCTCCTCAGTTTCATGACACTGTCCTTGATGTGAAGCCAAATCTCGAGGTCCTTGGCGTTGATACATCCTGTGACGTTTAATTTTGTGGTCATTTGGAGGACAAGGCTAAAATAGCCTCAAAAAAGCTTGGTGTGCTCAGTAGAGTGAGACGGTATTTCACGGCGGCCCATCGCTTGCAATTATACAAGGCGCAGATCCGGCCGCACATGGAATACTGTTCTCACCTCTGGGCGGGAGCACCACAATATCAACTACTTCCATTTGACCGCATTCAGAACCGAGCAACCAGAATCATTGGTAATCAACGTCTATGTGACAGACTCGACCCATTGGCTTTGCGGCGTGATATTGCATCTCTGTGCATTTTCTACCGCATATATCACGGGGAGTGTTCTGAGGAATTGTTCGGATTAATACCAGCTGCTGAGTTTCACCACCGTACCACCCGCCAGAAACTGAAATACCATCCTGATCATCTGGATGAATGGCGGTCTTCCACCGTGCGGTTTTCTAGAAACTTTTTGCCTCGCACAACCACATTATGGAATCACCTTCCAGCAATGGTATTTCCGAACCGATACGATATTGAAACCTTCAAGAAAAGAGCTTATTCCTTTTTAAAAGGCCGACAACGTACTTGCAATTCCCCTGGTGTTGCGGGTGCTCATGGGCGGCGGTAATCACTTACCATCAGGTGAGCCGCATGCTCGTTTGTCCGCTGTGTTATAAAAAAAACATACCAGCTTTCAACTTAACTAGAATGGGATTAATAAGGGGTGTCCCTGTTAACTGGTCTGATGAGGAAATCATAGAAAATATTTCTCTACCATTAGGATGTGGTAAAATATTAAAAGTTAGACGTCTGAAGAGAAAAACATTTGTTAATGGGATATCTGAATTCATAGAGACAGAAACCATTGTCATAACTTTTGATGGACAGGTACTACCCAAACGAGTTTTTATATGTTATAATTCCATACCTGTTGATTTATATATTTACCCCACTATTCAGTGTTATAATTGCTGTCGATATGGACATGTTAAGAACCAATGTAGATCTGTACCACGTTGCTATAAATGTGGCAAGGGCCATACTGGTGAATCCTGTTCTGTTGAAGAAGATAACTTTTCTTGCTGTTTATGCCAAGGTGGACACCAGGCAAATAGCAAACAATGTCCAGAACTGTCTAGACAAAAGGCTATTAAAGAGACAATGGCAAAAAGCTGTGTAGCTTATGGTGAAGCCAGTAAATTACGCCCTCCTGCTATGAAACCATATGCTGATAGGTCGATCTAATCGAGTAAATAAAAATAATTCTACTAGTTTTAACCAGGATAAAAATCACTATGCAATTCCCATGCATAGATCATATAAAAAAACAGTTATAGAAAAGTCTCGTCAACCACCAAAACCAACATATGGTTTTAATCGTGAGGAATATGCTAATTTAATTAAAGACTACAGTCCACCTGCTCCAGCAGATGGATGTGGTTATAAACAGCAAAATGAATCGAAACAATCAATTTCTGAAATAATAATAGCTCTTTTAAATTTATTAACCCAGTGTAACTTCTTACAACCGTCCAACGTTGCTTCACTTACTAATGCATTTATTAATATCTTAAACAACAACAATAATGGACAAACAAGCCAAAGTTCTCCAGTGGAACTGCCGCAGTATAACTAGCAAAAAATCTGATTTGTTTTATTTAATTAATACTTATCCTTTTATCTGTGCTCTTCAAGAGACTTGGCTGAAACCGGTATCTTTATTTAAGATACCTGGTTATGCCTGTATCCGAGAAGATAGAGCTGATGGATATGGTGGGGTTGCCATATTAATCAGGCTCCCTCAGCATTCACCCATATACCTATTTTAAATCACAGTAATAACTTCTCACTTATTGCTGTTAAAGTTGATAATACATGTTATGTTTCGGTATATATTCCACATCCATCCATATCAATATTCAATGAAATTAATTCCATAATTTCTACACTGCCTAAACCATTTTTAATTCTAGGCGATTTTTAATGCGCAACATCAATACGGGGTAGTTCAAACAATAACTGTTATGGTAATGAGGTTTAAGACATAGTAGACATTCACAATTTATGCATTTTAAACACTGGCACACCTACACGTCGTACAGCACCCAATGAAGGCATTAGTGCTCCAGATCTGTCAATATGCACACCTAATTTAGCGTTAACTCTCATTTGGCAAACACTAAGCTTATCCTTTGGCAGTGATCATTTCCCTATATTGATTCATTTTCCATTTAATAGAACAATAACAAATTACTCTCAAGAATGAAGTATAATTTAAGTAATGTTGATTGGGATATGGTCCTTAATTTTATCACACACAAAATATGTACACTTCCATTAATATCAGTAGGGAATGAAAATGAGTGTTCTGATACCTTTGCAATATTATTATTAGAGGCAGCAGTTTTTTTTCCAAAAAAAGGCAATAGCAGGGACGGATCCCATCACCACCTTGGTGGGATAATGAATGTACACTGACAATTAAAAAAAAAGAGACAGAAAAAGCATACAACTTTTATTCTTCATGGGATAACTTTAACAAATATTCTGAAATTTTAAGAAATACTAAAAAACTGTTAAGAGAGAAAAAGATTGCAGGGTGGAAACATTTCTGCTCATCCATTTCCCCCAACACTAATATATCTCAAGTTTGGAGTAACATAAGACGGTTTAGACATGTTTTTAATGTTTCTAGACCTAATTCTCTTATGCCCAGTCTTGTAGAATCATTTTTAGACAGGCTAGCCCCTGCATTTGTTTCAGAAGATCTGTATTTGGTTTACCCTGATCCACCTCAGTTAAGTAATATGACTCTTGAACCGCTTGAATTACCCTTTAGCCTTGATGAATTGAAAAGTATACTATCTAAGGTTAGGGATTCCACTCCTGGTAATGATGGGATACCATATTCCTTTATTACGCATCTTGATGATAGCTCTCTTAACTATTATCTAAAACTCATCAATACTGTAGTAGATACTGGTAACATTCCAAAGTCATGGAAATCACAGCAAATCATACCCATTCTTAAAACAGGAAAACTTTATCTGATCCAGCATCTTACCGTCCAATAGCTCTGTCATCTGTCTTAATAAAACTGACAGAACATTTAGTAAAAAACCGATTAGAATGGTTTGTAGAACATAACGATTTGCTATCTAGTAGTCAATATGGTTTTAGAAAAGGAAAGTGTACTCAACACTTGATAGTTTAAGTATATTTACAACAGATATCCGTTTGTCATTTACTGAAAATAAATCGACAATAGCAGCTTTTTTAGATATTAAAGCTGCCTACGATAATGTCTCTATAACAGTGCTTCAAAATAAACTCAATGCTTTAAATATTCTCCCTAGGTTAACAAAGTTCATTATAAACATGTTATTAGAACGGTCGATTAATCTTGAAAATAGTAATCCTAGTTGTAATTCAAATTTCAGAGTTCTTTGGAAGGGCCTTCCCCAAGGCTCTGTTTTAAGCCCTATTTTATATAACATATATACTTATGACTTCGAAAATTCAGTAACCGACCCAACTAACAAAATAAACATTTTGCAATATGCAGATGACATACTGTTTTATGTCATTGACAACTCTGTTCAGAAATCGTGTACAGTTTTAACTTCAGCATTAGAACGTTTAGGAATTTGCTTACAATTAAATGGTTTGGAGTTATCCGTTACAAAAAGTACTATTGTCCATTTTAGTGTGAAAGTGTGAAAAATCACAGAATATATTAAGATGTTTATCTGGAGTATGGTGGGGTGCCCATCCATATTCTTTGAAACTTGTATATAATGCTATTATTAGAAGCATTTTAGATTACGGTACTTTTCTTTTAGACCCAAGTAATGGAGCTGGATTACGTAAATTAGATGCTACACAATCTAAAGCTTTAAGAATAATTACTGGCGCCATGAAGTCCAGCCCAGTAAATGCCTTACAAGTTGAATGCTGTGATCCTCCTCTAAATCTCGGACGACAATTCCTCGCAGATAACTTTTTATTCCGTATCTCTCAATATTCTAAGCACCCACTTCTCCCTAAACTACAAATACTAGCTCAATATTGTATGAATGCACATTATTGGCGAAATAAATCTAGTCCTTGTTTAGTCGAAAGTTTTAAAAAGTTATCTTCTCTTGACTCACCCACCTGTAATTACAGAAGGTTTCCTCTCTTCTGTGTACCATATGAAGCATTAACCCTTATACCTGATGTTCATTTAAATATAAATATTACTAAAAATGATCCTAATGCAAATGCGATGTTTAACTATTTTATGAATGTCAATAAAAAAGATTACCACCATGTGTTTTGTGATGCATCTAAGCATAACCCTTCTGGTTGTGTTAGCGTTGGAGTTTATCATAAGCAATTTGATTTAGTTCAAAAAATTAAATTGCCCCAGAAACTTCAATTTTTACAGGAGAATGTTTTGGCATCTTTAAAGCCTTAGATTACATTTTAACTATGAAACTTAAACAATCAGCAATATTTAGTGACTCCATTAGTGCTTTACAGGCTTTACAAAAGGCTCCGTTCAAATCGAATGAAGTGTATCCTGTCATTATTGATGCTAGAAAATTACTACAGATGTGTATTTCGAAAGGATATGTAGTCTCTTTCTTTTGGATACCTGGTCATTCAGGTATTCAAGGGAATGTGACTGCAGATAGATTGGCTAATGAAGCTATTGGGTGCGGAGATGTTTTTCCTTATAAAAATTATAGTCATGATTTGGCGGCTCTGTCTGTCTCTTATCTCCGGGATGCCTGGAAGACTTGGCCTATTAGCTGCCAAACCAAGGCCCGACATTACTTTAATATTCAACCCAAAATTCCGGTCAAACCTTGGTTTTATTGTGTTAAGCTTAGCAAACGCGCAACGACATCTCTTATAAGGATGAGATTAGGCCACATGAGTTCACCTTCACATTTGGCTAAATTAAAAATAGTGGACAGTAATGTGTGCGATTGTGGTATAGACGTGGGTGACTTGAATAATATTGTTTTAAGTTGTCCTTTATATGATCATTCTATCCTTTTTCAATCCCTCATTTATCTCCAGATTCTTTTACCTACTTCCGTTCCAATATTACTGTTCATGGATAAATTAGAAATATATAATTTTATCTCCATATTTCTGAGTAGCAACAATATTAAGCTCTAATCATAATATTATTATATTTTAAATATAAGCATTATCTCATTTGGTATCTATTTTTTTATAAAACATCATTATATGTTTTCAATGTTAGCATTAATATTCATTGTAAACATATAAACTTCAAACATTTATTTCATATCTCTCCTTATTACTACTACTACTTCTCTGATCCATATCCCAAAATCCAAAACTTCCTATACCAAATCCTCTAGTTTCCCAAACTTTGATATTGGCAAATGCACCATAGTGCCAAGCCATAAGGGAAAAAAAAACTACTGTCAGTGGGTTTCGTCTAATTAAAAATACGACTATATGTGCGATTTTTAAATCTACATATTACTTAACATAAAAATATAAAATAATGTTGCCATATTTAAAGTAATAGTGATGCGTTCAGTTCTCGGCCAGACGAATGAACAATGAGTGTGAATAGTTAATCATTTCAAATTACAAAAGAATATTATTTCTATTTTACAATAAAATTGTATAAAAGTCCATTTTGTTCGTAATTCGGCTTCTAACCTCTGGTCTGTGAGCACGAATGTTTTTCTTTGCGCTCACGCTGTTTTGTTATTGTTTTTGTTAAGTTTTTCCTTATGTTGTGTTTGTGGTATTTGTTGGGTATATTGTATATTTGCTATATTGTTTCGTATAAACAATATGGATTCTCAAACAAGCACGTCAAGCCAAAGCTTGTCTTCAAGAAAGAAGAGACCACGGATTGCTTTAAGCGTTACCGAAAAACATATGATACGAAACGTCTACAAACACCTATTTGAGGAGAAAGCTGCTTCACTATTACTTATTGAGGCTCCTGAAAAAAAAGAATGTATTTCGAAAACAGCTGATATTTTGGGAATTGGTGTGACTTCAGTCTACAATGATTTAAAAGAATACAAAAAAAGTGAACAATTAAGTCTCCGGAAAAGCGTGGAAACACTGTTTCAAAGATAAATTATTGACAGTTTTTCAGAGAGATTTATAATTAATGTCACTGAAACCGACAATGATTTTTTTATCTGAAGATGAATAAAATGAATTTTGTAATAAGCGAAGTTTTTTATTTTTATTACCTAACTATATTATGTTATATATTGTTATATTTTATACATCTATAGTTTATTTACATATTTACATTTTACGTGATGTATTGTAAATAGGACAGTCTTAAATATCTATTAAATACGTCTGCGATAGAATAATTAGTAAAAATTAGTTAAAGTGCATATAAAACATTACAAACATATACCAAATATAGCTACAGAAGTAAGTTACCCTGGCATATATGAAAAACGAATCACAAAGTGCTACGAATGCGAGAAATTCACTATATTTCCAAGAGCGGTAAGCCACAATTTACCGTTACTAATTTAAAAATACCGTTACAATATTATTTACTCCAATTAACTGATTCATGGATGTAAACAAACAAATTTTCACTAATTGAATGGATGGAACTGACTCAATAACTGACAAATGACATATACACGACTACTACTTGTCACAGTGTAATAGTTGACACTTTAAAGAACGACGCAGACGCATTTTTCAACATTATAACAAGACATAGACAACTAGATAGTTTTGGATGCAAGACCATTTGGCCCATTAATTAACATCATAGGTAGGTGGCGCTACTATCGCTTGATTTTTAAATATATTATAAATATTTTAAATATATTATAATATCAGTTAATGGTTTATACATATAACTTATTGATTAATTAATTAATGTCAAGAAAGACTAATTTAAAGATGACTTCGCCAAGCAATATAACATTTAGGAAAATTAGACGATCAAGCTCATTCCATAGTCTATCTAATTCGTCACTTTATGATACCACGAATATGAGTTTACCAAATACTTCGATGGATGAGAGTATAAATATTCAAAATAAAGATAATTACATAGAAAAATTAACTACAGATCTACATTCGGCATATTCTGAAATTGATGATCTTAACGTGGAGAATACTAAATTAAAGCTAGAGTTAGAAAAATGTTTAAAAATTATAGACATATACAAAAACGATAAATGTGAGAGCACACCTATAATAAAAAAGAAGAAATCCGTAACAAAAAAAACGATCTCGAGAGAACCATCGTTTTCTCCAGACAATGTATGTATACAAGCAGAGTGCAACCAAAACCTAATTACTGATAAGGGGACCAAAGAGCAAAACTTGAAGGATACATTGATAAACACTAACAGACTGGATAACAACATAGAAGTATTTTCTAATAATAAATCTACATACTACGACAATGAGCAACATATAAAAACAACAAAAAAGAATGTTGTAATTCTAGGAGACCAACAATGCCGCGGAGTAAGACAAATATTACAAAACCTTTTGGGCAACGACTATATAGTAACAGCGTTTTGGAAATCTGGGGCAAGATTATCTGAAATATTGAAATTTGATAACAAATATATATTAGAATTGACAAAAAATGACTATGTTCTTATTATAGGAGATACAAATGAGGTTAATCCGTATGAATTTAAGATGTACGTGACTAGTTGGCTGAAGAGTATTGTTAATACTAATGTAATATTTTCTGAAATACCATTTAATATGAAACTTAACGAAAGTCGGTTAAATTATGAGTTGCGGCACATTTCTAATTTTCACAAAAATGTTTCATTTATTGACATGGATTATTCTAGGATTAAATTAACTAAAATGAAATTTACAATTAATCTATGTAGACATCTTTTAAGAGAAATATTACATATTACCTACAAATATAATTATGAAACATACATTTTAAATTTAAGTAATTATGACAACGTAGTAAGGCAAACAAATTTCTGTCATAAATATACACAGACTGATGATATTTCTCATACTTCGAACATAGCTTTAAGTAATTGTAATAATGACAAATCTAATTCAGAAATGGTTAATAAAACAGAAGATTCGTTTTTTCTTGTATAATAATATCACTGTATTGCATCAAAATATAAATGGTCTTATTGGTAAATCGGATCTATTAAGCATGAGTTTGAATGAGTTAAAAAATGAGGGCTTTTCAATCGATGTGTTGTGTATAACGGAACACAATATGGTGGAAGGTGATATCAATCAGTTATATATACCAAATTTTAATATTGCAGCAGTTTTTTCTAGATCTACACGAAAAGAAGGTTCGTGTATAATGGTTAAAAACATACATAAATTCAAAACATTGTCCAAATTACAAAAGTATAGTGTACAAAATATTATTGAATGTTGTGGTATAGAATTAGTTAGTCATATAGTTAGAATAGTCATCACGTTGTTATGTATCTATAGACCACCAAGACAAGATTCAACTTCAATGCAGACTTTTTTTGATGTATTTGATAAAGTGTTATCGGAAATAACAAAAAACCAGAGGAATAAAAAAATAATAATAGGGGGAGATTTCAATATAGATACTTTAATTAAAACTAAAAATTCATTGCAATTTCAAGGTACCCTGCACAGTTTCGGTTTAAAATTTGCTATTAAAGAACCAACACGCTTGGTCAGCTCAACTTGTATTGATAATATAATACACAATGTTAGGGGTTCTAAAAGTAATGTAATAGAACTTGCTCTATCTGATCATACAGCACAAGTTCTAAAATGTCCCGTAAAAAAAAAACTTGCATTATTTCACACTGGTTTACGAAAAAACGAGATATTCATATTGATAATTTGATTAAGTTTAAGAAAACTCTTAAGGCACTAAGTTTTGTTGATGTATATACTAATAATGACCCTAATGAAGCATTTGACGTGTTTTATGATACATTTAAGTTGTTCTATGACCTCTGTTTTCCTATACTCAAAATTAAAGTACCTACTGAAAAAAAAATTAATTGGATATCTAAGGGCTTAAAACTATGTAGTAAACGTAAAAGAAAATGTTTATGGGAGTATAGACGAAATAAAACTATAGAAAATAAAAATAAATTTAAAACCTATAGTAGGCGTCTTAAAAACATTATTCAATTTACTAAAAAGTTAAAAAATGACAATTACATACAGACATCAAAAAATAAATGTAAAGCGACGTGGAATGTTATAAATAGCAATAAATCTAATGTTGTTAAGGAACCTATAGAAAGTATATATATTAATAAAATAATTGTACATGACTCACAAATAATAGCAGATGCATTTAATGATTACTTTATAAAAAATTCAATCTGTGATAACAAATCAAATACGGATGACATTTCTTTTGACGAAAATATAAATATGACATGTAATAGTAGCAATAATAATGTAATTGACATTAATCGTATCGTATCATATCGAAATTATAATTCTATGTTTATGTTACCCACTGGTCCTGATGACATAAATTTAATAATTAAAAACTTACGAAATACTGCAAGCATAGGTTATGATGAAATTTCAACAAAAGTAATTAAATATGTAGCAGGAATAATTTCACCAGTTTTAAGTTATGTTATTAATCTTTGTATAGAAAATGGCATTTTTCCTAATAAACTAAAATTATCAGTGATAAAACCTTTATTTAAAAAAGGTGATAGGGAAAATCTAGACTGTTATAGACCTATAGCTCTTATCACAATATTTGCAAAAATTTTTGAGAAGGTAATTTACAATAACCTTTACTCATATTTAGAAAAATATAAAATATTTGCTAATGAGCAAAACGGATTTCGAAAAAATAAAAACATTAACTTAGCTATATTTAATTTTCTTAATACTGTAATTACTAACACTGATAAGAAAATAAGTGTAACAGCGCTATTTATGGACATGACTAAAGCATTTGATCATGTAAATCACGACATATTATTTAAAAAAATGGCGTCGTATGGTATAAGAGGAAATGTATTATCATTATTAGAATCGTATCTATTCAATAGGCAACAGGTAACACAGATTAGTAGAATATGTGTAAAAAGTAAGAATGAGACTATTTACACCTCGAAATTGCGATACATACGATGTGGTGTTCCTCAAGGTAGTGTACTAGGTCCGCTTTTATTCAATATATACATAAACGATCTACCGAGGGTTGTTAATCATCCAATGATTTTATTTGCAGATGACAGTACTATATTATTTATAAATGATAAATTAGCCAATTATAATTATGAAAAAGAAATAAATAACTCTACAAAATGTATAATTGACTGGTTACAAAGACATAATTTAAAAATTAATCTGACTAAAACAAATATGATGACATTTAATAGACACTCAATTCAAACTGCTACAATGAATATTAACTATTTAGGACATAAAATACTTAACATTGATAATACAAAATTTTTGGGTATTTATATTGACGATAAATTAAAATGGAAGTATCAAATCGAAAAAATTTCTAAAGACTTAAATCGATTTTCATTTGCTCTATACAATCTTTCAAAGGTAGTAAGTATAACTACTCTTCTAAGTGCTTACCATGCGTACGTCTCATCAACTTTGAGATACGGTATAATTTTTTGGGGTAACGCTACGGGTAAGGATCTAGTATTTAAAGCACAAAAAAAATGTGTCAGGGCGATGTGTAATTTAAAAAATACTGATAGTTGTGTTCCATATTTTAAAAAATACAATCTACTTACGGCTCCATCCCTTTACATTTATGAGGTGTCTATTTTTATTAAGACGAACCTTGAACTTTTTAATAACATCAAAGGAATACGTAATAATGATAAATTGTGTAATTTTCCGGCTAAAACTGCTATGTCGTGTAATAGTATTTTAGGAATGGGACCTAGAATATATAATAATCTTCCAAGGGCATTAAAATCTATTGGTAGTATCCATCAATTTAAAACTGCTCTTAGAAATATACTGATTGGTAAAACTTACTACACGGTTGGTGATTTCCTGACTGATACATTGACGTAAAGACAATTGATTAATGACTATCGGTATGATGACGTAGTACAGTAATTTTATTTCATTAAACATTAATTGTACCTACAATTTGAAATTTTGCACACCTCTTACGAGGTTAATGTACGGATCTCAACAACATATTTATAACACCTGATTGTTTACCTACATTTGGCAAATAAAGTATTATTATTATTATTATTATTATTATTAAAAGTTTCCTCGCAATTTTTTTCTCTATGTTTAAAATACTCGGTATTGAGTATAGGTAGATACTATAGGAACATAGTAGTCGAAAACTCGTTGGTATGCATAAAGCACGGCTAAAATTCGAACCCGGTACCCGATATCGGCAGTTCGGCACACTAACTATTCACTAGACTAGACAATCGAAGCAATTCCATTCATTCAGGAGTTTTTTCAATTATTCACTTTGTCACAACACTATTTTTATTTCATTAAATACTGACAATACAGTAAACGTCAGTTGACTTCGTCTAATTAAAAATACGACTATAGTACTAAGTAGACCCCTGTTAAATCTGGATTCATAATAATGTTCGGTTTATTCCAAGTATTAACTTTAGGAATGGTTTAAACCACGACTATTTAGACCACGTTTCGTCCGAGTTTTAACAGATTTTTTGTAATAAGACCGTAACAGTTCTCACACAACCATCCTGAACCAAGCAATCGAATATGAACCCTTGATTGCCGCTCCGTGTGATAGAACTCAAGCATACCACTCATTCAATAGGAAATACCAAATACAATTGAAGGAGGACGAAAGGGACCAATCTGCAGTAAATGAACTACGCATATACACAGATGGCTCCAAAACACAGAACGGTTCAGGAGCTGGAGCACATTCCCTCGACCTCAACATGAACATATTTATACCGCTCGGCAAACACAGTTCGATCTTTCAGTGCGAATGTGTTGCCCTGACCGAGGCAGCAACAGCCATGTACAGGTTAGGGGTCAACAATTTCAACGTTAAATTCATATTGGACAGTGCAGCCGTGCTTAAAGCGCTACAGAACAGAAAATCCAACAACAAACTAATAATGGAGTGCTACATCGCCTTGGAAAAAATTGCAACACACAATAGAGTAATTATCCAATGGATAAAGGGGCACAGCGGATCATATGGCAATGACGCCGCGGACGAACTAGCGAGAATAGGATCTGGCGTGGTGGTTGCTGGCCCCCTCCTGCTTATGTGTGCCATCTACCTCTTCTATGTACCTTATTCCTATTGCTTGTTAGCAGGTTGTCTGTAAGAAATTGCCTATAGCGTTAAGACCACCTTTGTAATTATTTTTTTATTTACTGCTTTTCTTATTGTATTGTATGTGCACAATAAAGAGTTTATTATTATTATGAATAAAATAAATATTAAAAGCCTCCCATGCTACATTATAATGTTTTTAGTATATAGATTTACATGAAAATGGTTCTTAACGAATGAATAAATAAAACGATAATGAATTTTAAATTCAAATGATATATTTATTGGCTGTTATAGTATACATGTTACTCATAACAGTGAAGTTACATCTAAGAATTCTATTAACTGCACATTTATAATAAATGACATATATCCCTCATGGATGTATGTCATTTACATTAAATAGAACAATAAAAGCTAAAACATTAAATTTAATAACATTTTACAATATGACTGCATTTAATATGCTTTATCACTAATTGTGATTTTATAGTTAGGGAATGCAGCTTTGATAAGTTTGGCTGTTATTTCATGGTCTGCTTTGCCATAGCCGTGTGCATGACCATAGATGCGAATCTTCTTTGAACTCGGTTCATGTGATATACTACCCCCACCCACTATGTCACAATCTAATGGATGCAGTTTTTCTTGTACCTAAAAATAAAAACAATAATTATACATGTCAAAGTAGTAATGAAATTATATAAAAATATATGTTCTATGACAATTCAAATGAGTTTATATTAAGTTTCTTTCTATTATATTTACAAAGGTCTCCACAAAGTTGTTAGTGTGCAGTACCTCCTTATTACATATTTCTGCTGCCATTGTCAACTTGTTTGCTAAGTAGTTTTGGCAAGTGGAAGATTTCACCCACTATCTAACAGCATGTGACTATATTTTGCTAATAAGTATTATAATAACGATGTATTTCGGATAACAATATTTTTAAAATTCGAGTTGAAAAAAAAAGGAGACAAATGTAGAGAAACAAATGAAGTTTATATACATACCTCCACATATACGTCTGAATGGTAAATGCATCTGCAGTAACCGCGAACAATGTATACAAAGTTTTCTTCACTTTGTTTTCTATCATATAATTTAATCAGCATATATTTAAATACCCCAGATGGATCTATATCTACTGTAGGCACATCCGCCAATGAAGATGATGCCATTGTTTTGATGGTTTGTAGCGAAATTAAACCTGCAAATGAATAACCAATTGATACTTTGAGATTAAGTTAATACACTAACAAACATATATTTACTGTACAATAATTTCTATACGACTTGCTTGCACCACCCTGCAAGTATTGATTTTATTTGATACATGCAACTTAGTGATGTGTCAACTCAAGTTAACTCAAGTTGAATTCTGCCAACTCGAGTTGGAAGAATTCAACTGGTAAATTAATGAATCAAGTGAAAGAGCGAGAGCATGATTCTGTCATCGAACTGAAAATGACATGAAATTTTCCGATCATTTCGTATCATACAATTTTCTTTCGTCACAAATATTTCAATATTGATTTGAGGTTGTTATAATTTTTTTTTTCGCATATTCGTTCGATTATGTTATGAATAAAATGATTATGCATTCCATAAGTCCTTGCTCGGCTTTAAAGTGCCATTTCTACTCGCCCCCTAAAGTTCGGTGAAGCTTTTAAGGCTAGCTGCGCCCAAAAACATTAGAATTTATCGAAAAAATAAAAATAAAAAATTTATTCCAGGTAACTGGAGTCAACTCGAGTTACCTGAATTTTAACTAGAGTTAACTCGAGTCATGTTTATTCCGAGTTAGCACATCTTTATATGCAAGTATTCTTTAAAAGTAAAATCAATCAATACATCAAAGAGTAAAGTACGTATACCAGAGGAATGCATAGTAGTAGTAGTGGTATATTTTATCCACAAGTGGATAGGCAAAGGTACGAGACCATACAGCCTAATCTTCAGTAGCAGAGGAATGCATGCGAAAAGTAGTAAACTACTCTGTGTATCGAATACAGTAAATGTCAGTGTAATAACAATAACTGCGTCAATCACGGATATCACATGGGAGATTTTCCATTAATCAAAATTTTGTAGCGATGGAGAAAAAATTGAATTTGATAGTTGTGGGAGGGTTATGACTCCATGTATGGGGAGGAGTGGGGGGATACCCTTACTGCTGTGGTGGAATCCCGTTTGGGGGGGTTGCGTACCTCATTGATTTTGAGGGGGACAGGTTCATCATTCTGAGTGTATTAGTGACCATCGCTCCAGTTTTCTTTTGTGTGATCATTAAACTCTTTTTTTTTTTTTTTTTTTTTTTTTAACGTGTGGAAAAATCTTCAAAAGACCGTCACCCCGCCGGAGGGATGGCGAGGTGGTGTGTGGGACTTGTACCCACTAAAAAACCACACGGTGTACCTACGAGCGCCTATGCCGGAGCCAGGGGATTCGCAAGTGCATTCTACCCCAGCTCCGACGGCGACGGCCCGCCCTGTAGATGTTGTAGGGCAGGCCCCATCTCGTTTTGTGGTTAGGGCGACCTATTTCGCCCTACTCCATTGTGGAGGCGTGTGGGTACACGCGCACACCTCCGGGGCCTTTGGATTGGGGGGACTGCCTCCCTCAAGGCAGTCACCCCGGCCCCAGTGGGGGATAGAGGGGGGCGGAGTTGGATACGCTCCCACCTCTAGGCCTGGCTCTTCTGCGGCGGAGGGAAGCGGGACGAGCTGACTCCCACTCCCTTTCCGCCGCCTCCTTCCGCGAGATAACTTCCTCGCAGAAGGAGCTCACCGCCAGCCACGATCTCTCGCTACTGACCATCCTCCGAACTAAATTCGGCAGCGAGAGATGGTCCCCCACTATTCGTGTGAGGACACGGCGCTCACTCTCAAACGCTGGACATATTTCCAGCGTGTGTTGCGCCGTGTCCTCTACACCTCCGCATTCGTGGCAGCCGGTCGTCGGCTCCTTCCTCGCCACATGACACAGATACCGCCCAAAGCAGCCGTGCCCGGACAGTATCTGCGTCATGCGGTACGTCAGTGGCCATCTCCTATTCATCCACCTTTTGAGGATGGGACGGACAGCCTCGACGGTCCTCAGGCCGGCCGATGGACTGGCCAGCCTTTCTCTCCACCTGATCCTCAGGATCCGCCGAAAGTCGGACCTCCGCGCTCCAATCTCGTGGCCAGCGGGTGCCTCCCCCATGGAACGTCGCTCCGCGCGCCAGTGATACACTGACGCGTGGAGCTCCGCTCAGGTAAGGGAGGGGAAGTGAAAGCGCGGGAACAGAAAACTAACGGACTCTAATATAATAATCTGTGCTTACGATGATACAGGGTAGATTTTGAGCAGTAACATAATCTCTGTAACATGCCTTAGGCAATATTGTATAATTATAGTAATCAGTGCTTAACGTAGTGGGTGACACATTTGTTAAAATTTATTAGTAAATAGCCATAAGTCATATATATAATGTGTAACTGTTTGTTGACCTAAATAAATTAAAAAAAAAAAAAAAAAACATTAGACTACTGCCTCACTTCTCTGCAGTATTACACTGATTAAGGTTAATTTCATAATAATATAAATCGATGGGGTTAAAACTGCTTTTCCTTTTAAACATATCTTCCACTTATTTTTTTTTTTTTACTGATTGATAGAAGGTACTAAATTAATGTAACTTTTGTGTATTTTGAGAATACGTTTGTGATATAAAACCACATTCGAAGGACTTCTAATTACTACCAACTGTTTTAATCTTATTGTGTATATAATATTTTGACTAACAATTTAGTGCTGGCTGGTAATTTGCATTCACACATTTAAACTTAAAAATGCAAAGTCACAACGATTATTTAAAAGAGCAAGCCTCTTGCTCGCTCTATCCGCGATAAGGCAACCGAAAGAGCGGTAAAAAAATAGCCATAACTATTCAAAAGTACATACCAAACCAAGCCCATTTAAACAAAGGGTTTTCTATTGTATTCTTCACAATTTCTAATAGTATTTATATAGATAAAGAAAGACTACGTAACTTAAGTATGCTCCCGCGTTGTACCGTCGCTCAGCATGTCGTTCTGGCACCACTTCTGCACCTACAGCTTCAATTACGGCATCTTCGGTGACACGTGATCTGGACGTGCGATGACTCATTAGATGTTTCGAAATTATAAGTTTTAGGTTTTTCACACTTCTGATATGTAAGATATACCAATTCTATGTACTAGTAAATGTATGTATTATAATAAAATAACAACTATATAACATTAATTTAACTATGTCTCTAACACAATTCACTTCAGCAATTAAAATACAACCAGCACATCCTGTGCTCAAAGACCGAATGCCGCGGCCTACAAAAACCCTCTCTTTTATACACAGAAGATATGAGTGGGGGTTATATATGCAACTAGTTTAACGATACCGAGTAATAATGAAACTACCTTCTTTTAATATAAAATATCAGATTTTTCGACAATATCGATGTGAACCCTAACATAAGTTTATGTATTATATTAATTCTTCATATATCTTGTGACTCACTGGTTTGTGCTGCGAGTTTGTAAATGTTTTCCAAATTACTTTTAATAACTTAATCCTTGATTTCGTACAAAGATAACACTCTCACTAATATACTTAATATCACACTTTAATATTGGTTAGTCTATATCGGACCGCAGTTACAGTTATGTGTGTTTCTGCCGGCCGGCCACCGTTTGTGTACATTACAGTCAGTCGCCAAAATACAACCGCGAAGACACAACGTCGTGTCGTGACCCTGAGTTCACTATAACAAAAACACGAACAACATCTTTCGGTAATGGATCGTATTACTATATTGCTAAAAATCAGTAGCTTCTATCAAGAAGTCAAAAGATGTCGCTACTAATACTTTTATAGCTACAGGAACGATTAAAGTCGGTGTTCCGCATATGGTTCTTCTATGGTTCTCTTGTAGGGTTAATATATTTAAAATTATAAAATACTGAAATCATAATCATCGTAAAAGAACCATCGCACAGCAAGGCATAAAATTAAAATAAGTACAGTATATTTTCATGTACGTAATGGTATGTTTACAAAAAATATTATACCGTATATTAGTAGTATAAATTCAGGCAGTTACATCGCTATTGTAATAAGTGTCTGGACAGGACAATATAACTTTGAGCACAGTGGTAAGCCAGTTCTTCTTATTCAACAATTTTGCAATATTTTCATCCAATGTTTTAGTGGATTTTATCGATATGTCCATCTTTGCTTGATTTTATTGGTATCTGACCTTATGGAATTCACAATTCAGACATTTCTTGTATACCGGTTGGTCTGTATTTTCAACACCAAGCATAAGTAGGCGGAGAGACAGCCGCACGGAATGGTGTATATGCAACATGACCACAAGTCCCGTTTTGAACGGGACTGTCTCGTCTTTCGTTTCTTGATCCTGGTGGTCCCGAATAGGATCCAGCTTGCATTTCCGTTGGTAGGGTAGGATAAACTGGATGCATTATTTCAAATGGCGTAACGTATGTGGTGGCAAATAACCAGTTCTAAAGAAGCTTTCCTTTTCAAAAGTAGTTGTCCAAATCCAGCACATGCACATAATTGCAGGTTTCTCCTCTCTTGCATGTACCACGAATGAAATCCTTGCATTGCACATTGTTTTTTTAGGTTTTCTGCTTAGGACTCAAACTCTATAGAATATTCTACTGTCTGTCCCCTATTTGGTCTTTCTTCTGTGTTAACTTCATACATATCATCCACAACTTCGGTCTTAATTTCAAAATTCAAAGGATTGGTGGTGGAGAATTTGGTGGTAGAGGTGGTTGTACCGTCATTTTTATCTTACTGTCGTTTTCAGTTATTTCATTTGACACAGACGAAGGCGCAGACCCTGACGGTACACTAGACGTTGACGCTATCTTATCTGCTTCCTCAAACTTAGATTTTAATTACTTTCTTATGTATTTAAAGTTAGGCGAAGGCTTAAAATTGATTGATTTAGCAGCTTCAGGTAACATTTCTGAACTTGCTCCAGATGACATGCATTTCTTATTTGATAATTTATTTAAAAAGCGGTATATATGAACTATGATATGCAATAACTTTGCAAACGATGACATATTTAATGCGAGTTTATAGTGAACGAGGACGCGACCATAGTGGGGATGCCAGCCTAACACCTATTGTTCTCGCGTATCCGAATCGGCGCTTGCTACGCACGTCCTTGGTGAGCCGAGTTAGTTCGACATCCGTCGCCCGGTGTGAAGGACACCTCACCACTACTACTTTTGCATTCTTGCTACTCGTCCACAATTATGTTTTATTGTTTTTTTGTTAATATATATACGAGTGATAAACTGTGTTCATAAAATACATTAATAGAATGAACTATAGTTTAATTTTATTATATACTCTTACAGTTCAGAAGTGCGATGGACAATTTAACTGCGTAGTTAACCGATGAACGCTTGTTCTTGTGTTTCCGGGATAGACAATTTAACTGCGTAGTTAGCCGAAGAACGCTTGTTATTGTGTTTGTTTACGACGTAACTGTGATATTTATAGTACTAATATTGTGACTATGGGGTCGAAGTCAAAAAAAGACAAATCAAGTGCAAGACGGGAAAAGCGTTTACGTCGTCGGTTGCTTGCCGAAATAGAAAACCGTCGGTTGGCACAACGGTTACATAATTTGGAAAATGAAATTTACAAAGCTCGGCATGTTCCAATTGACGGAGGGTTGCAGTCGACCTCATTACATTACAGGCCATGCCGTCTGTGATTGTTAGTGAGCGGGCCGCGCACTCACAGTCTACAGTGCAGACTCCTTCGTGCACAATTGGTTCGCTGCCTGTTGTAGTCGCACAGGACTCAACGACTATCACAGGCAGACCACAGCTGTCATCTCAAGAGGGATTTACGTATGATGAACATTGTAATAATAGTTCTTTCAATACTAATATTCGTTATGTAGGTCGGAGTGACCCAGTACCAGAATACGACCCTCAAACGTCGTTAATAACCATGGAGTTGTGGCTCCGTAAGGTAGAGGGCATTTCCAACATGTATGGCTGGGATGAGAAAACATTACTATTTAATTGCGCTTCAAAATTAAAAGGTTATGCTCGTAGTTGGTATAATCAATTACAACTGCAAGATATAAACCGCCCTTGGGCGGAATTTAAAAATAAATTGTTAACAGCTTTTCCGTCCCATAAAAGTAAATTAAGTATGTTACGTGATTTAGTAAATACCATTAGGCGTCCCGATATGGATTATTTACCATTTTACTATGATAAACTGGCGCTAGGTAATGCATGTAACATACAACCATCGTTAATAACAGAGGCAATTATAGGTACGATAGGTAACGAGTTGGTAGAAATAGGAGCGATATCGGCGGGTTGTCGTGAACCAAATTCATTATTAAATTATTTGTCATCATTGAGAACCTCAGCTTTAGCCGTTCCAGTGTCTCACAAATATGAGAGTACGGACGTTAGGTATTCTAATAATGTTAAATGTCACACTTGCAAAAGGCGCGGTCATACTGCCAATCGTTGTACTTATAAAATGCGTGAAAAATTAGTAAGTAATTGTTCGTTTTGTAGTAAAAAGGGACATAATGAAAATAATTGTTTTTTAAAAATACGTAAATGTTCATATTGTAATAAAATGGGTCACATTAAGGAGGAATGCTTCAAACTTAAAAGTCGTAATACAAAAAACTCTATGCCTCCGCAAAAGGTACAATTGATTACTGATCGTGATGAAGGTTCAAAGTATTTTATGCCCATAATTATTAATGACATAAAAGTAAATGCTTTTATAGATTTTGGAAGTACATGCATTACGATAACGGAGTCGGTGGCTAATCAACTATTGCTGGACATTCAACCGTGTGCAGAAAATAATGTAATAAAAGGTTTCGGTGGATCAATTGTTACACCTCTTGGCGAGGTTTTGATTACTATAAAAGCTGATGAAGCCATGTGTAAAGATTTAAAGGCTTACATTGTGCCTAACATATCTCAAGATATAGGTGTAATAGTTGGTCCCTGTTTGGCCAAATGAGCAATCAATTCTGGTGATGTATAATAATTATCAAAGAATAATTTGTAATTTTTATTCTTTGGTATGGACCTAACTAAGCGTACTACGATATTTGAACTAGCTCCTAAGTCTGGCTCACTTGGATGTCTTAGCTCGGGATCGTTCTCCATTCCAGAATAAATTTCAAAATCGTAAGCAAAGCCACGATCGTCGCAGAGAATAAGCAGTTTATAGCCCCGTTTGTGTGGCTTATTAGGTAGGTATTGTCGAAGAAGATTACAGGCTTTTGTCGCGCACATTTGCTCGTCGACTGATAGTGCTTCTCTTTTCGGCACGCTTTGACATTTTTTTTAATGTTTCCAATATGGGCCTAATTTTATGCAAACGGTCATACCCTGGACTATCTGATGGCGGTTGCGTAGAATTATCGTTAAAATGTAGGAATTGACAGATTTTTTTGAATTGATTTAGCGACATCGTCTTTATAATCAAAGGAATACCTAATTCAGATGCCCAATACATTCGAATATTTGGCAGTGGCGCCAGACTCATAATCACACAGATACCTGTAAACTTTTCCAATTCATTAGTTGTTATTATATACGGCTTTGATGGATTTTTTGTATACTAAATTTGTGCATTTCTTCTACGATATGTTGAAATAATTCATTATCAAAAAACCATGAAAAATATTGCAGGGGAGTTTCGAAGTCTATAATCGGTGACTGTAAATTTGTGTTTCCAGTACATGATAAAGGAAGTGATTGGAAAGAAGTTTTCTTCCAAATAAATCTCCTCTTTTTTCTTTGAGTGACAGAGCCAGGGATTCTAGATCTATGACCGATTGTGTTACTCATACTCCATGATCGTCTAGATGCCCGACATTGTGTAATGGTACCTGTAGTTGTCCCGGAAGTCATTCCTGATGTACTAGACTGAGGCTCTAATATTTCTGGTTGATAATTTTCAATATTCGTAACAACCTCGTTAACAGGAGACGAACACTGACGTTTCTGCGGAGATGAGGAAGTTTCCACGTCGCTAAGCGCCTCGGATAAAATGTTTCGGATTGATTGAACTTTTTCGATGTCATCATCACTTTCAGCGTCATAGAAATCTTGTTCATCTTCGCTTCCAGGAGGAATATTCAAGAAACCCTCAATATCTGCATCACACAATCTTCTTCGCGACATTATCTATAATAAAATCAAAGTATTCACAAGGACAGCAACACATATAAAACAACAACATATATAAAAATATGATTTACTGATACGTTTACTATTGTAATATAAAAAACAACTTACTAACGCAACACTTTCATTCAAATTTCACCCTGAGTTCACTATAACAAAAACACGAACAACATCTTTCGGTAATGGATCGTATTACTATATTGCTAAAAATCAGTAGCTTCTATCAAGTCAAGTCAAAAGATGTCGCTACTAATACTTTTATAGCTACAGGAACGATTAAAGTCGGTGTTCCGCATATGGTTCTTCTATGGTTCTCTTGTAGGGTTAATATATTTAAAATTATAAAATACTGAAATCATAATCATCGTAAAAGAACCATCGCACAGCAAGGCATAAAATTAAAATAAGTACAGTATATTTTCATGTACGTAATGGTATGTTTACAAAAAATATTATACCGTATATTAGTAGTATAAATTCAGGCAGTTACATCGCTATTGTAATAAGTGTCTGGACAGGACAATATAACTTTGAGCACAGTGGTAAGCCAGTTCTTCTTATTCAACAATTTTGCAATATTTTCATCCAATGTTTTAGTGGATTTTATCGATATGTCTATCTTTGCTTGATTTTATTGGTATCTGACCTTATGGAATTCACAATTCAGACATTTCTTGTATACCGGTTGGTCTGTATTTTCAACACCAAGCATAAGTAGGCGGAGAGACAGCCGCACGGAATGGTGTATATGCAACATGACCACAAGTCCCGTTTTGAACGGGACTGTCTCGTCTTTCGTTTCTTGATCCTGGTGGTCCCGAATAGGATCCAGCTTGCATTTCCGTTGGTAGGGTAGGATAAACTGGATGCATTATTTCAAATGGCGTAACGTATGTGGTGGCAAATAACCAGTTCTAAAGAAGCTTTCCTTTTCAAAAGTAGTTGTCCAAATCCAGCACATGCACATAATTGCAGGTTTCTCCTCTCTTGCATGTACCACGAATGAAATCCTTGCATTGCACATTGTTTTTTTAGGTTTTCTGCTTAGGACTCAAACTCTATAGAATATTCTACTGTCTGTCCCCTATTTGGTCTTTCTTCTGTGTTAACTTCATACATATCATCCACAACTTCGGTCTTAATTTCAAAATTCAAAGGATTGGTGGTGGAGAATTTGGTGGTAGAGGTGGTTGTACCGTCATTTTTATCTTACTGTCGTTTTCAGTTATTTCATTTGACACAGACGAAGGCGCAGACCCTGACGGTACACTAGACGTTGACGCTATCTTATCTGCTTCCTCAAACTTAGATTTTAATTACTTTCTTATGTATTTAAAGTTAGGCGAAGGCTTAAAATTGATTGATTTAGCAGCTTCAGGTAACATTTCTGAACTTGCTCCAGATGACATGCATTTCTTATTTGATAATTTATTTAAAAAGCGGTATATATGAACTATGATATGCAATAACTTTGCAAACGATGACATATTTAATGCGAGTTTATAGTGAACGAGGACGCGACCATAGTGGGGATGCCAGCCTAACACCTATTGTTCTCGCGTATCCGAATCGGCGCTTGCTACGCACGTCCTTGGTGAGCCGAGTTAGTTCGACATCCGTCGCCCGGTGTGAAGGACACCTCACGGCTACTACTTTTGCGTTCTTGCTACTCGTCCACAATTATGTTTTATTGTTTTTTTGTTAATATATATACGAGTGATAAACTGTGTTCATAAATTAATAGAATGAACTATAGTTTAATTTTATTATATACTCTTACAGTTCAGAAGTGCGATGGACAATTTAACTGCGTAGTTAACCGATGAACGCTTGTTCTTGTGTTTCCGGGATAGACAATTTAACTGCGTAGTTAGCCTATGAACGCTGGTTATTGTGTTTGTTTACGACGTAACTGTGATATTTATAGTACTAATATTGTGACTATGGGGTCGAAGTCCAAAAAAGACAAATCAAATGCAAAACGGGAAAAGCGTTTACGTCGTCGGATGCTTGCCGAAATAGAAAACCGTCGGTTGGCACAACGGTTACATAATTTGGAAAATGAAATTTACAAAGCTCGGCATGTTCCAATTGACGGAGGGTTGCAGTCGACCTCATTACATTACAGGCCATGCCGTCTGTGATTGTTAGTGAGCGGGCCGCGCACTCACAGTCTACAGTGCAGACTCCTTCGTGCACAATTGGTTCGCTGCCTGTTGTAGTCGCACAGGACTCAACGACTATCACAGGCAGACCACAGCTGTCATCTCAAGAGGGATTTACGTATGATGAACATTGTAATAATAGTTCTTTCAATACTAATATTCGTTATGTAGGTCGGAGTGACCCAGTACCTGAATACGACCCTCAAACGTCGTTAATAACCATGGAGTTGTGGCTCCGTAAGGTAGAGGGCATTTCCAACATGTATGGCTGGGATGAGAAAACATTACTATTTAATTGCGCTTCAAAATTAAAAGGTTATGCTCGTAGTTGGTATAATCAATTACAACTGCAAGATATAAACCGCCCTTGGGCGGAATTTAAAAATAAATTGTTAACAGCTTTTCCGTCCCATAAAAGTAAATTAAGTATGTTACGTGATTTAGTAAATACCATTAGGCGTCCCGATATGGATTATTTACCATTTTACTATGATAAACTGGCGCTAGGTAATGCATGTAACATACAACCATCGTTAATAACAGAGGCAATTATAGGTACGATAGGTAACGAGTTGGTAGAAATAGGAGCGATATCGGCGGGTTGTCGTGAACCAAATTCATTATTAAATTATTTGTCATCATTGAGAACCTCAGCTTTAGCCGTTCCAGTGTCTCACAAATATGAGAGTACGGACGTTAGGTATTCTAATAATGTTAAATGTCACACTTGCAAAAGGCGCGGTCATACTGCCAATCGTTGTACTTATAAAATGCGTGAAAAATTAGTAAGTAATTGTTCGTTTTGTAGTAAAAAGGGACATAATGAAAATAATTGTTTTTTAAAAATACGTAAATGTTCATATTGCAATAAAATGGGTCACATTAAGGAGGAATGCTTCAAACTTAAAAGTCGTAATACAAAAACTCTATGCCTCCGCAAAAGGTACAATTGATTACTGATCGTGATGAAGGTTCAAAGTATTTTATGCCCATAATTATTAATGACATAAAAGTAAATGCTTTTATAGATTTTGGAAGTACATGCATTACGATAACGGAGTCGGTGGCTAATCAACTATTGCTGGACATTCAACCGTGTGCAGAAAATAATGTAATAAAAGGTTTCGGTGGATCAATTGTTACACCTCTTGGCGAGGTTTTGATTACTATAAAAGCTGATGAAGCCATGTGTAAAGATTTAAAGGCTTACATTGTGCCTAACATATCTCAAGATATAGGTGTAATAGTTGGTCCCTGTTTGGCCAAATGAGCAATCAATTCTGGTGATGTATAATAATTATCAAAGAATAATTTGTAATTTTTATTCTTTGGTATGGACCTAACTAAGCGTACTACGATATTTGAACTAGCTCCTAAGTCTGGCTCACTTGGATGTCTTAGCTCGGGATCGTTCTCCATTCCAGAATAAATTTCAAAATCGTAAGCAAAGCCACGATCGTCGCAGAGAATAAGCAGTTTATAGCCCCGTTTGTGTGGCTTATTAGGTAGGTATTGTCGAAGAAGATTACAGGCTTTTGTCGCGCACATTTGCTCGTCGACTGATAGTGCTTCTCTTTTCGGCACGCTTTGACATTTTTTTTAATGTTTCCAATATGGGCCTAATTTTATGCAAACGGTCATACCCTGGACTATCTGATGGCGGTTGCGTAGAATTATCGTTAAAATGTAGGAATTGACAGATTTTTTTGAATTGATTTAGCGACATCGTCTTTATAATCAAAGGAATACCTAATTCAGATGCCCAATACATTCGAATATTTGGCAGTGGCGCCAGACTCATAATCACACAGATACCTGTAAACTTTTCCAATTCATTAGTTGTTATTATATACGGCTTTGATGGATTTTTTGTATACTAAATTTGTGCATTTCTTCTACGATATGTTGAAATAATTCATTATCAAAAAACCATGAAAAATATTGCAGGGGAGTTTCGAAGTCTATAATCGGTGACTGTAAATTTGTGTTTCCAGTACATGATAAAGGAAGTGATTGGAAAGAAGTTTTCTTCCAAATAAATCTCCTCTTTTTTCTTTGAGTGACAGAGCCAGGGATTCTAGATCTATGACCGATTGTGTTACTCATACTCCATGATCGTCTAGATGCCCGACATTGTGTAATGGTACCTGTAGTTGTCCCGGAAGTCATTCCTGATGTACTAGACTGAGGCTCTAATATTTCTGGTTGATAATTTTCAATATTCGTAACAACCTCGTTAACAGGAGACGAACACTGACGTTTCTGCGGAGATGAGGAAGTTTCCACGTCGCTAAGCGCCTCGGATAAAATGTTTCGGATTGATTGAACTTTTTCGATGTCATCATCACTTTCAGCGTCATAGAAATCTTGTTCATCTTCGCTTCCAGGAGGAATATTCAAGAAACCCTCAATATCTGCATCACACAATCTTCTTCGCGACATTATCTATAATAAAATCAAAGTATTCACAAGGACAGCAACACATATAAAACAACAACATATATAAAAATATGATTTACTGATACGTTTACTATTGTAATATAAAAAACAACTTACTAACGCAACACTTTCATTCAAATTTCACCCTGAGTTCACTATAACAAAAACACGAACAACATCTTTCGGTAATGGATCGTATTACTATATTGCTAAAAATCAGTAGCTTCTATCAAGTCAAGTCAAAAGATGTCGCTACTAATACTTTTATAGCTACAGGAACGATTAAAGTCGGTGTTCCGCATATGGTTCTTCTATGGTTCTCTTGTAGGGTTAATATATTTAAAATTATAAAATACTGAAATCATAATCATCGTAAAAGAACCATCGCACAGCAAGGCATAAAATTAAAATAAGTACAGTATATTTTCATGTACGTAATGGTATGTTTACAAAAAATATTATACCGTATATTAGTAGTATAAATTCAGGCAGTTACATCGCTATTGTAATAAGTGTCTGGACAGGACAATATAACTTTGAGCACAGTGGTAAGCCAGTTCTTCTTATTCAACAATTTTGCAATATTTTCATCCAATGTTTTAGTGGATTTTATCGATATGTCTATCTTTGCTTGATTTTATTGGTATCTGACCTTATGGAATTCACAATTCAGACATTTCTTGTATACCGGTTGGTCTGTATTTTCAACACCAAGCATAAGTAGGCGGAGAGACAGCCGCACGGAATGGTGTATATGCAACATGACCACAAGTCCCGTTTTGAACGGGACTGTCTCGTCTTTCGTTTCTTGATCCTGGTGGTCCCGAATAGGATCCAGCTTGCATTTCCGTTGGTAGGGTAGGATAAACTGGATGCATTATTTCAAATGGCGTAACGTATGTGGTGGCAAATAACCAGTTCTAAAGAAGCTTTCCTTTTCAAAAGTAGTTGTCCAAATCCAGCACATGCACATAATTGCAGGTTTCTCCTCTCTTGCATGTACCACGAATGAAATCCTTGCATTGCACATTGTTTTTTTAGGTTTTCTGCTTAGGACTCAAACTCTATAGAATATTCTACTGTCTGTCCCCTATTTGGTCTTTCTTCTGTGTTAACTTCATACATATCATCCACAACTTCGGTCTTAATTTCAAAATTCAAAGGATTGGTGGTGGAGAATTTGGTGGTAGAGGTGGTTGTACCGTCATTTTTATCTTACTGTCGTTTTCAGTTATTTCATTTGACACAGACGAAGGCGCAGACCCTGACGGTACACTAGACGTTGACGCTATCTTATCTGCTTCCTCAAACTTAGATTTTAATTACTTTCTTATGTATTTAAAGTTAGGCGAAGGCTTAAAATTGATTGATTTAGCAGCTTCAGGTAACATTTCTGAACTTGCTCCAGATGACATGCATTTCTTATTTGATAATTTATTTAAAAAGCGGTATATATGAACTATGATATGCAATAACTTTGCAAACGATGACATATTTAATGCGAGTTTATAGTGAACGAGGACGCGACCATAGTGGGGATGCCAGCCTAACACCTATTGTTCTCGCGTATCCGAATCGGCGCTTGCTACGCACGTCCTTGGTGAGCCGAGTTAGTTCGACATCCGTCGCCCGGTGTGAAGGACACCTCACGGCTACTACTTTTGCGTTCTTGCTACTCGTCCACAATTATGTTTTATTGTTTTTTTGTTAATATATATACGAGTGATAAACTGTGTTCATAAATTAATAGAATGAACTATAGTTTAATTTTATTATATACTCTTACAGTTCAGAAGTGCGATGGACAATTTAACTGCGTAGTTAACCGATGAACGCTTGTTCTTGTGTTTCCGGGATAGACAATTTAACTGCGTAGTTAGCCGAAGAACGCTTGTTATTGTGTTTGTTTACGACGTAACTGTGATATTTATAGTACTAATATTGTGACTATGGGGTCGAAGTCAAAAAAAGACAAATCAAGTGCAAGACGGGAAAAGCGTTTACGTCGTCGGTTGCTTGCCGAAATAGAAAACCGTCGGTTGGCACAACGGTTACATAATTTGGAAAATGAAATTTACAAAGCTCGGCATGTTCCAATTGACGGAGGGTTGCAGTCGACCTCATTACATTACAGGCCATGCCGTCTGTGATTGTTAGTGAGCGGGCCGCGCACTCACAGTCTACAGTGCAGACTCCTTCGTGCACAATTGGTTCGCTGCCTGTTGTAGTCGCACAGGACTCAACGACTATCACAGGCAGACCACAGCTGTCATCTCAAGAGGGATTTACGTATGATGAACATTGTAATAATAGTTCTTTCAATACTAATATTCGTTATGTAGGTCGGAGTGACCCAGTACCAGAATACGACCCTCAAACGTCGTTAATAACCATGGAGTTGTGGCTCCGTAAGGTAGAGGGCATTTCCAACATGTATGGCTGGGATGAGAAAACATTACTATTTAATTGCGCTTCAAAATTAAAAGGTTATGCTCGTAGTTGGTATAATCAATTACAACTGCAAGATATAAACCGCCCTTGGGCGGAATTTAAAAATAAATTGTTAACAGCTTTTCCGTCCCATAAAAGTAAATTAAGTATGTTACGTGATTTAGTAAATACCATTAGGCGTCCCGATATGGATTATTTACCATTTTACTATGATAAACTGGCGCTAGGTAATGCATGTAACATACAACCATCGTTAATAACAGAGGCAATTATAGGTACGATAGGTAACGAGTTGGTAGAAATAGGAGCGATATCGGCGGGTTGTCGTGAACCAAATTCATTATTAAATTATTTGTCATCATTGAGAACCTCAGCTTTAGCCGTTCCAGTGTCTCACAAATATGAGAGTACGGACGTTAGGTATTCTAATAATGTTAAATGTCACACTTGCAAAAGGCGCGGTCATACTGCCAATCGTTGTACTTATAAAATGCGTGAAAAATTAGTAAGTAATTGTTCGTTTTGTAGTAAAAAGGGACATAATGAAAATAATTGTTTTTTAAAAATACGTAAATGTTCATATTGTAATAAAATGGGTCACATTAAGGAGGAATGCTTCAAACTTAAAAGTCGTAATACAAAAAACTCTATGCCTCCGCAAAAGGTACAATTGATTACTGATCGTGATGAAGGTTCAAAGTATTTTATGCCCATAATTATTAATGACATAAAAGTAAATGCTTTTATAGATTTTGGAAGTACATGCATTACGATAACGGAGTCGGTGGCTAATCAACTATTGCTGGACATTCAACCGTGTGCAGAAAATAATGTAATAAAAGGTTTCGGTGGATCAATTGTTACACCTCTTGGCGAGGTTTTGATTACTATAAAAGCTGATGAAGCCATGTGTAAAGATTTAAAGGCTTACATTGTGCCTAACATATCTCAAGATATAGGTGTAATAGTTGGTCCCTGTTTGGCCAAATGAGCAATCAATTCTGGTGATGTATAATAATTATCAAAGAATAATTTGTAATTTTTATTCTTTGGTATGGACCTAACTAAGCGTACTACGATATTTGAACTAGCTCCTAAGTCTGGCTCACTTGGATGTCTTAGCTCGGGATCGTTCTCCATTCCAGAATAAATTTCAAAATCGTAAGCAAAGCCACGATCGTCGCAGAGAATAAGCAGTTTATAGCCCCGTTTGTGTGGCTTATTAGGTAGGTATTGTCGAAGAAGATTACAGGCTTTTGTCGCGCACATTTGCTCGTCGACTGATAGTGCTTCTCTTTTCGGCACGCTTTGACATTTTTTTTAATGTTTCCAATATGGGCCTAATTTTATGCAAACGGTCATACCCTGGACTATCTGATGGCGGTTGCGTAGAATTATCGTTAAAATGTAGGAATTGACAGATTTTTTTGAATTGATTTAGCGACATCGTCTTTATAATCAAAGGAATACCTAATTCAGATGCCCAATACATTCGAATATTTGGCAGTGGCGCCAGACTCATAATCACACAGATACCTGTAAACTTTTCCAATTCATTAGTTGTTATTATATACGGCTTTGATGGATTTTTTGTATACTAAATTTGTGCATTTCTTCTACGATATGTTGAAATAATTCATTATCAAAAAACCATGAAAAATATTGCAGGGGAGTTTCGAAGTCTATAATCGGTGACTGTAAATTTGTGTTTCCAGTACATGATAAAGGAAGTGATTGGAAAGAAGTTTTCTTCCAAATAAATCTCCTCTTTTTTCTTTGAGTGACAGAGCCAGGGATTCTAGATCTATGACCGATTGTGTTACTCATACTCCATGATCGTCTAGATGCCCGACATTGTGTAATGGTACCTGTAGTTGTCCCGGAAGTCATTCCTGATGTACTAGACTGAGGCTCTAATATTTCTGGTTGATAATTTTCAATATTCGTAACAACCTCGTTAACAGGAGACGAACACTGACGTTTCTGCGGAGATGAGGAAGTTTCCACGTCGCTAAGCGCCTCGGATAAAATGTTTCGGATTGATTGAACTTTTTCGATGTCATCATCACTTTCAGCGTCATAGAAATCTTGTTCATCTTCGCTTCCAGGAGGAATATTCAAGAAACCCTCAATATCTGCATCACACAATCTTCTTCGCGACATTATCTATAATAAAATCAAAGTATTCACAAGGACAGCAACACATATAAAACAACAACATATATAAAAATATGATTTACTGATACGTTTACTATTGTAATATAAAAAACAACTTACTAACGCAACACTTTCATTCAAATTTCACCCTGAGTTCACTATAACAAAAACACGAACAACATCTTTCGGTAATGGATCGTATTACTATATTGCTAAAAATCAGTAGCTTCTATCAAGTCAAGTCAAAAGATGTCGCTACTAATACTTTTATAGCTACAGGAACGATTAAAGTCGGTGTTCCGCATATGGTTCTTCTATGGTTCTCTTGTAGGGTTAATATATTTAAAATTATAAAATACTGAAATCATAATCATCGTAAAAGAACCATCGCACAGCAAGGCATAAAATTAAAATAAGTACAGTATATTTTCATGTACGTAATGGTATGTTTACAAAAAATATTATACCGTATATTAGTAGTATAAATTCAGGCAGTTACATCGCTATTGTAATAAGTGTCTGGACAGGACAATATAACTTTGAGCACAGTGGTAAGCCAGTTCTTCTTATTCAACAATTTTGCAATATTTTCATCCAATGTTTTAGTGGATTTTATCGATATGTCTATCTTTGCTTGATTTTATTGGTATCTGACCTTATGGAATTCACAATTCAGACATTTCTTGTATACCGGTTGGTCTGTATTTTCAACACCAAGCATAAGTAGGCGGAGAGACAGCCGCACGGAATGGTGTATATGCAACATGACCACAAGTCCCGTTTTGAACGGGACTGTCTCGTCTTTCGTTTCTTGATCCTGGTGGTCCCGAATAGGATCCAGCTTGCATTTCCGTTGGTAGGGTAGGATAAACTGGATGCATTATTTCAAATGGCGTAACGTATGTGGTGGCAAATAACCAGTTCTAAAGAAGCTTTCCTTTTCAAAAGTAGTTGTCCAAATCCAGCACATGCACATAATTGCAGGTTTCTCCTCTCTTGCATGTACCACGAATGAAATCCTTGCATTGCACATTGTTTTTTTAGGTTTTCTGCTTAGGACTCAAACTCTATAGAATATTCTACTGTCTGTCCCCTATTTGGTCTTTCTTCTGTGTTAACTTCATACATATCATCCACAACTTCGGTCTTAATTTCAAAATTCAAAGGATTGGTGGTGGAGAATTTGGTGGTAGAGGTGGTTGTACCGTCATTTTTATCTTACTGTCGTTTTCAGTTATTTCATTTGACACAGACGAAGGCGCAGACCCTGACGGTACACTAGACGTTGACGCTATCTTATCTGCTTCCTCAAACTTAGATTTTAATTACTTTCTTATGTATTTAAAGTTAGGCGAAGGCTTAAAATTGATTGATTTAGCAGCTTCAGGTAACATTTCTGAACTTGCTCCAGATGACATGCATTTCTTATTTGATAATTTATTTAAAAAGCGGTATATATGAACTATGATATGCAATAACTTTGCAAACGATGACATATTTAATGCGAGTTTATAGTGAACGAGGACGCGACCATAGTGGGGATGCCAGCCTAACACCTATTGTTCTCGCGTATCCGAATCGGCGCTTGCTACGCACGTCCTTGGTGAGCCGAGTAAGTTCGACATCCGTCGCCCGGTGTGAAGGACACCTCACGGCTACTACTTTTGCGTTCTTGCTACTCGTCCACAATTATGTTTTATTGTTTTTTTGTTAATATATATACGAGTGATAAACTGTGTTCATAAATTAATAGAATGAACTATAGTTTAATTTTATTATATACTCTTACAGTTCAGAAGTGCGATGGACAATTTAACTGCGTAGTTAACCGATGAACGCTTGTTCTTGTGTTTCCGGGATAGACAATTTAACTGCGTAGTTAGCCGAAGAACGCTTGTTATTGTGTTTGTTTACGACGTAACTGTGATATTTATAGTACTAATATTGTGACTATGGGGTCGAAGTCAAAAAAAGACAAATCAAGTGCAAGACGGGAAAAGCGTTTACGTCGTCGGTTGCTTGCCGAAATAGAAAACCGTCGGTTGGCACAACGGTTACATAATTTGGAAAATGAAATTTACAAAGCTCGGCATGTTCCAATTGACGGAGGGTTGCAGTCGACCTCATTACATTACAGGCCATGCCGTCTGTGATTGTTAGTGAGCGGGCCGCGCACTCACAGTCTACAGTGCAGACTCCTTCGTGCACAATTGGTTCGCTGCCTGTTGTAGTCGCACAGGACTCAACGACTATCACAGGTAGACCACAGCTGTCATCTCAAGAGGGATTTACGTATGATGAACATTGTAATAATAGTTCTTTCAATACTAATATTCGTTATGTAGGTCGGAGTGACCCAGTACCTGAATACGACCCTCAAACGTCGTTAATAACCATGGAGTTGTGGCTCCGTAAGGTAGAGGGCATTTCCAACATGTATGGCTGGGATGAGAAAACATTACTATTTAATTGCGCTTCAAAATTAAAAGGTTATGCTCGTAGTTGGTATAATCAATTACAACTGCAAGATATAAACCGCCCTTGGGCGGAATTTAAAAATAAATTGTTAACAGCTTTTCCGTCCCATAAAAGTAAATTAAGTATGTTACGTGATTTAGTAAATACCATTAGGCGTCCCGATATGGATTATTTACCATTTTACTATGATAAACTGGCGCTAGGTAATGCATGTAACATACAACCATCGTTAATAACAGAGGCAATTATAGGTACGATAGGTAACGAGTTGGTAGAAATAGGAGCGATATCGGCGGGTTGTCGTGAACCAAATTCATTATTAAATTATTTGTCATCATTGAGAACCTCAGCTTTAGCCGTTCCAGTGTCTCACAAATATGAGAGTACGGACGTTAGGTATTCTAATAATGTTAAATGTCACACTTGCAAAAGGCGCGGTCATACTGCCAATCGTTGTACTTATAAAATGCGTGAAAAATTAGTAAGTAATTGTTCGTTTTGTAGTAAAAAGGGACATAATGAAAATAATTGTTTTTTAAAAATACGTAAATGTTCATATTGTAATAAAATGGGTCACATTAAGGAGGAATGCTTCAAACTTAAAAGTCGTAATACAAAAAACTCTATGCCTCCGCAAAAGGTACAATTGATTACTGATCGTGATGAAGGTTCAAAGTATTTTATGCCCATAATTATTAATGACATAAAAGTAAATGCTTTTATAGATTTTGGAAGTACATGCATTACGATAACGGAGTCGGTGGCTAATCAACTATTGCTGGACATTCAACCGTGTGCAGAAAATAATGTAATAAAAGGTTTCGGTGGATCAATTGTTACACCTCTTGGCGAGGTTTTGATTACTATAAAAGCTGATGAAGCCATGTGTAAAGATTTAAAGGCTTACATTGTGCCTAACATATCTCAAGATATAGGTGTAATAGTTGGTCCCTGTTTGGCCAAATGAGCAATCAATTCTGGTGATGTATAATAATTATCAAAGAATAATTTGTAATTTTTATTCTTTGGTATGGACCTAACTAAGCGTACTACGATATTTGAACTAGCTCCTAAGTCTGGCTCACTTGGATGTCTTAGCTCGGGATCGTTCTCCATTCCAGAATAAATTTCAAAATCGTAAGCAAAGCCACGATCGTCGCAGAGAATAAGCAGTTTATAGCCCCGTTTGTGTGGCTTATTAGGTAGGTATTGTCGAAGAAGATTACAGGCTTTTGTCGCGCACATTTGCTCGTCGACTGATAGTGCTTCTCTTTTCGGCACGCTTTGACATTTTTTTTAATGTTTCCAATATGGGCCTAATTTTATGCAAACGGTCATACCCTGGACTATCTGATGGCGGTTGCGTAGAATTATCGTTAAAATGTAGGAATTGACAGATTTTTTTGAATTGATTTAGCGACATCGTCTTTATAATCAAAGGAATACCTAATTCAGATGCCCAATACATTCGAATATTTGGCAGTGGCGCCAGACTCATAATCACACAGATACCTGTAAACTTTTCCAATTCATTAGTTGTTATTATATACGGCTTTGATGGATTTTTTGTATACTAAATTTGTGCATTTCTTCTACGATATGTTGAAATAATTCATTATCAAAAAACCATGAAAAATATTGCAGGGGAGTTTCGAAGTCTATAATCGGTGACTGTAAATTTGTGTTTCCAGTACATGATAAAGGAAGTGATTGGAAAGAAGTTTTCTTCCAAATAAATCTCCTCTTTTTTCTTTGAGTGACAGAGCCAGGGATTCTAGATCTATGACCGATTGTGTTACTCATACTCCATGATCGTCTAGATGCCCGACATTGTGTAATGGTACCTGTAGTTGTCCCGGAAGTCATTCCTGATGTACTAGACTGAGGCTCTAATATTTCTGGTTGATAATTTTCAATATTCGTAACAACCTCGTTAACAGGAGACGAACACTGACGTTTCTGCGGAGATGAGGAAGTTTCCACGTCGCTAAGCGCCTCGGATAAAATGTTTCGGATTGATTGAACTTTTTCGATGTCATCATCACTTTCAGCGTCATAGAAATCTTGTTCATCTTCGCTTCCAGGAGGAATATTCAAGAAACCCTCAATATCTGCATCACACAATCTTCTTCGCGACATTATCTATAATAAAATCAAAGTATTCACAAGGACAGCAACACATATAAAACAACAACATATATAAAAATATGATTTACTGATACGTTTACTATTGTAATATAAAAAACAACTTACTAACGCAACACTTTCATTCAAATTTCACCCTGAGTTCACTATAACAAAAACACGAACAACATCTTTCGGTAATGGATCGTATTACTATATTGCTAAAAATCAGTAGCTTCTATCAAGTCAAGTCAAAAGATGTCGCTACTAATACTTTTATAGCTACAGGAACGATTAAAGTCGGTGTTCCGCATATGGTTCTTCTATGGTTCTCTTGTAGGGTTAATATATTTAAAATTATAAAATACTGAAATCATAATCATCGTAAAAGAACCATCGCACAGCAAGGCATAAAATTAAAATAAGTACAGTATATTTTCATGTACGTAATGGTATGTTTACAAAAAATATTATACCGTATATTAGTAGTATAAATTCAGGCAGTTACATCGCTATTGTAATAAGTGTCTGGACAGGACAATATAACTTTGAGCACAGTGGTAAGCCAGTTCTTCTTATTCAACAATTTTGCAATATTTTCATCCAATGTTTTAGTGGATTTTATCGATATGTCTATCTTTGCTTGATTTTATGGGCTGGGCTGCGTTTTAAGACCGCGGCCACTGGGGCCCGGATCCTGGAGATCCCAGGGTCTCAGACGGGTGATCAGGCCGACGCGCTCGCGTCGAAGTTCCGGGACGTCTTCCCGGAAGGTACAGTCCGAATCGCCAGGCCCACCAAGACGGCCGAAATGAGGGTCATGGGCCTGGATGACGGTACCGACCGGGAGGAGGTGGCGGCCGCCGTGGCACAGCACGGCGAGTGCACGGCGGACGCCGTCAACGTCGGGGAGATTCGGCGCGGCGCGTCGGGCCTGGGCACCTGCTGGGTGCGGGCCCCATTGGCCGCGGTCAAGAAGGTCACGACGGCAGGGCGGATCCGGATCGGCTGGGTCTCAGCCGCTGTGGAGCTGCTGCGGCAGAAGCCACTCCGGTGTTACAAGTGCCTCGAGAGCGGGCACGTGGTGGCGAGGTGCTCGCACGAGGAGGACCGGAGTGGCCTTTGCTACCGGTGTGGGGCTCCCGGCCACAAAGCGGCCGGATGTTCGGCGGCCCCACACTGCGTGGTTTGCGCAGCGGCGGGTCGCCCAGCCGATCACCGGGTGGGGGCCAAAAAGTGCCCCCAATCCCGGTCCAAGAGAGCGAGGGGATCCGCACTGTCGTCGGCCCGCGGCAATGGCCGCCGGGAAGAGGCTGAGGTGATGGACACCGGTTAATAATGGCAGTCCATCGCCTCCTGCAGGGGAATCTGAACCACTGCGCGCGCGCCCAGGATCTGCTTCTGCAGAGCGCGGTGCAGTGGGGAGTTGACCTTGCAGTGGTCGCCGAACCATATCGCGTCCCACGAAGCGACCATTGGTTCGGCGACCCCTCTGGCCTGGTGGCCATTGTCGGCGCGGGCAACCCCGCGACCCCGCTCGTCAGCCGCCTATTCGGCGGAGCGGGGTACATAGGAGTGAGTTGGGGGGAAACCGTCGTTGTCGGGACATATTTCTCTCCGAACAGGACTCTCGCCGAGTTCGAGCAGTTCATGGACGGGCTGGGGGCCGCTCTGGAGCTATACTCGGCCCGTCCAATGATGGTGATGGGGGACTTCAATGCCAAATCCACGGCATGGGGCTCCCCCATCACCGACTCTCGAGGCAGGGTCCTGGAAGACTGGGCGGCCGCGGCCGGCCTGGTGGTGTTAAACCGAGGGTCGGCCGCCACGTGCGTGAGACAGCAGGGGGAGTCGCATGTCGACGTATCCCTCTGCAGTCCAGCGATCGCACAGAGGGTGCGGAGCTGGCAGGTGTTGGATGAGGTGGAGACGCTATCCGATCATCGTTACATTCGGATAGACGTTCTCCCCTCACCCGTAGCTCCGCACCCCGGTCGCCAGGAGAGGAATGTCCCACAACTCCCCAGATGGGTGTTGAAACGTCTGAATAAAGACGTGCTGATGGAGGCTTCCATCGTCCAGGCCTGGGTTCCCATGCCGGAGGGGCCTGTGGAGGTCGACGCAGAGGTGGGCTGGTTCGGTGAGGCTCTGTCGCATATTTGCGACGCGGCGATGCCCCGAGCCGGCCCTCGACCTCCTAGGCGTCAGGTGTACTGGTGGTCGGAGGAGATAGCTTCGTTGAGGGAGGAGTGCTCCGCAGCCCGCCGCCGGTACACCAGGCACCGCCGACTCAGGCGGGGCCGCGATGCCGACGAGGAAGCACAGCTGTACGAGCAATACAAAGAGAGGAAGAAAGCTCTGCAGCTGTCCATCAGCAGGGCCAAGGAGACAGCCAGGGAAGAACTCCTGGAGACCCTGGACAGGGATCCATGGGGGCGCCCTTATAGGTTCGTCAGGGGCAAATTACGCCCCTGGGCGCCCCCCGTGGCAGAGGGTCTCCAGCCGCAGCAGCTGGAGGGGGTGTTGGAGGAGCTGTTCCCGAGACAGCCTCCCTTCACACCTCCTCCGATGATGCCGCGTGGCAGTGATGGAGAGGCCAGCGGCGTCAGCGCTGCTGCGGTTCCTGCCATTACCGAGGAGGAGTTCGCCGCGGCCGTGGATAAACTCCGGGGCAAGAATGTCGCCCCGGGTCCGGATGGTATCCACGGCCGCGTCCTGGCCTTGGCCCTAAACACCCTAGGGGACCGACTCCGGCGCTTGTTCAATGCGTGTCTGGAGTCGGGACGGTTTCCCAATCAGTGGAAAGCGGGTAGAGTGGTCCTGCTCCGCAAAGCGGAGCACCCCGCAGGTTCGGTGGTTCCCTCGGCGTTCCGCCCCATAGTACTGTTGGACGAGATCGGCAAGCTCTTCGAGCGAATCTTGGCGGGCCGACTCGTCCAACACCTGTCTCAGGTAGGTCCCGATCTCAGCCCGAAGCAGTTCGGGTTCCGAGAGGGGCGCTCGACGATCGACGCGATCTCGCGTGTGCGCTCCCTCTCGGAAGAGGCGACGTCCCGGGGTGGGGTGTGTTGGCGGTCTCTCTAGACATTAAGAACGCCTTCAACACCCTGCCCTTTGCGACTATTAGGGAGGCGCTGAAGTACCATCGCGCGCCTCCCTACATTCGGGACGTGATCGGGGCCTATCTCGAAGACAGGTCTGTGCTATGCACGGGGCGGAACGGCGTTGTAGTGCCGAGGGAAATGCAACGCGGTGTTCCACAGGGGTCGGTTCTGGGCCCGATCCTGTGGAACATCGGGTATGATTGGAACCTGCGGGGCGCCCTTTTAACGGGCACTGACGAGGAAGACGAAGAAGGAAGACACTGACTGCTGAGGAAGGAGCCGACGACCGGCTGCCACGAATGCGGAGGTGTTGAGGACACGGCGCAACACACGCTGGAAGAATGCCCAGCGTTCGTGAGTGAGCGCCGTGTCCTCACACGAATAGTGGGGGACGATCTCTCGCTGCCGAATTTAGTTCGGAGGATGGTCAGTAGCGAGAGATCGTGGCTGGCGGTGAGCTCCTTCTGCGAGGAAGTTATCTCGCGGAAGGAGGCGGCGGAAAGGGAGCGGGAGTCAGCTCGTCCCGCTTCCCTCCGCCGCAGAAGAGCCAGGCCTAGAGGTGGGGGCGTATCCAACTCCGCCCCCCTCTATCCGGGGTGACTGCCTTGAGGGAGGCAGTCCCCCAATCCAAAGGCCCCGGAGGTGTGCGCGTGTACCCACACGCCTCCACAATGGAGTAGGGCGAAATAGGTCGCCCTAACCACAAAACGAGATGGGGCCTGCCCTACAACATCTACAGGGCGGGCCGTCGCCGTCGGAGCTGGGGTAGAATGCACTTGCGAATCCCCTGGCTCCGGCATAGGCGCTCGTAGGTACACCGTGTGGTTTTTTAGTGGGTACAAGTCCCACACACCACCTCACCATCCCTCCGGCGGGGTGACGGTCTTTTGAAGATTTTTCCACACGATAAAAAAAAAAAAAAAAAAGGTTAGTTAGGTTTGTATATATGACAACTTGACCACATTTTTTGGACCACATTTTTGAAGACTTTTGGGATTTTTGTTTTGATTGTTTTCGTGTGTGGTTTTTGGCGTTAGCGCATTATTATTGTTATATCTTTCTTTTCTTTCTTTCTTTTCTTTCTTTTTCTTATAATTGTTAGGTTAGTTAAGTTTTGTACATATATAGTTAGGTTAGGTTAGTTAGGTTACAATAGTATAGTAGTGTGTCTGTTTGTTTGCTGATTTTCTTTGTTTTTCTTTCTTTTTCTTTTAATTAAACACTTAGGTTAGGTTTTGTATATATAGTTAGGTTAGATTAGTTAGGTTAAGTTGATTTTGTCTGTTTTCTTTTTTACTGTTGCGCTGAGGTGGATTTTGGTGGACTCACCGGGAGCGACAGGGGGCAACTCCTGTTTGCTGTGCCTGCTCCAGGGGAAGCCCTGGAGCAGCTTGTGGAGGCGCTAGCCTCCGTATTACCCGCCCGACTTAGGTTGGGCGTGCTACTGCTGGCGACGATCTGAGGGAGTTGGCTGGTACTACCAGCCCCCTCCTTTTCCCGTCCCCCGTCGGGGGGGACGAGGAGTACCTGTCCCTACCCCGGGACCTGGACTTTTGGTCCATGACGGACTCCGTCACGCTGGCGGACGCCGACACGGTGCGGTCGGCGGCGAGGTCGCGGCCCGTCTCGCGAGCAAGGTCGCGGGCATCTCGGCCCTCTTCAGCATCGTCGACGCGCTCCACGCGCTCGACGCGCTCGATGCTGGTGGAGGACGATTTGTCCGGCTGCCTTGTGTCGAGCGAGGACGGGCTGGCGAAGGCGGCCGTGCCGAAACGGCCGCACGTGGATGGACCGGGCCCTTCCGGGGCGGCGGGCAAGCCGTCCAAAATCCCCTGCCCGTCGTCCGGGAACGGGGTAGTCCTGGTGGTGCCCGTGGGCCGGGCCACAGGGAGTCCGGCAACGTCGCCGAAGTCTCGGCGACAGGAAAAACGGGGGGACGACGGGGTGTTTGTCCGACCCTCGGAGGTTCCTGCGGGAAAGGGAAGGTCCCCCAAAAGGACGACTCGCAGCCTGTGGCCGTCTTCAGGGCGGAGGCCCAGAGAATGCTCGGGGCTGCCCTGGACACGGTGCACGGGTGCGGGAACCTAAAGGGGACCGACCAGAGGCGGCTAACGGACAGCATCAGCTCCGTGCTGATGATGGCGGAGGAACTGGACGGGAGTGCCGCCATCAACAGCGAGTTCACCGCGGGTGCCGTCAAACGGCGAAAGTTGGAGGAGCAGGTAGAGGAGCTCCGTAAGGAGAACAAGGAGCTCCGAAACCAGCTCCAAGCGCTCCAAACCCAAATGCGGCAACTCGCGGTGAGCTCGGGGCCGCAACGTCCTTTAGCCGCTTCACAGGCGCCACAGGGGCCGAGATTGAGGCCACCTGTCCCGACCCCTGAGCCGGATGAGATCGGGGCCTTCAGGGCCGATATAATGCGGGCGACCGGGGAGCTAATAGATGCCCGTATCGGTGCCCAAATTGATAAGGGCATCCGGGAAATTAAGGCTGCCCTGGGCCTTAGCTCCCCGGCGGCATCAATCCGCCCTGACTGCCGCCCGCCGCTGCAAAGCGACGGGCAATACGAGGTGGTGTCCCGGCTCCCCGGCGCAGGGGGACCGGGGTTCAGGGACGCTCCCCATCTGCGGGGGGCGCGAGGCGCAGAATTCCCGCCGCTTCAACCCGCCAACCGGCCTGCCCCTGGCAGCCAACAGCCGGGGCCGTCGGGCGCGGGGCGCGCAACCGAGGGCTGGAGCACAGTGGTACGACGGGGCGGCAAAAACCGCAACGTCCCTGAGAGGCAGACCCAGAGTACTCAGAGTACTCAGAGGACCTCTGGGGCTCCTTCTCAGGGGAAGAAGGGAAAGCCGGCCCCGCCGTCGCCATCAAAGTTGCGTGCCCCGCGATCGGCGGCGGTGGTGGTTACACTGTGCCCGGAGGCAGAAGCGGCGGGAGTGACCTACTCCGCCGTCCTCAAGGAGGCGAAGGAAAAAATCAACCTCGCCTCCTTGGGGATAGGAAGCCTGCGCTTCAAGACCGCGGCTACTGGGGCCCGGATCCTGGAGATCCCAGGGTCCCAGACGGGAGACCAGGCCGACGCGCTCGCGTCGAAGTTCCGGGATGTCTTCCCGGCCGGTACGGTCCGAATCGCCAGGCCCACAAAAACGGCCGAAATGAGGGTCATGGGCCTGGATGACGGTACCGACCGGGAGGAGGTGGCGGCCGCCGTGGCACAGCACGGCGAGTGCACGGCGGACGCCGTCAACGTCGGGGAGATTCGGCGCGGCGCGTCGGGCCTGGGCACCTGCTGGGTGCGGGCCCCATTGGCCGCGGTCAAGAAGGTGACGACGGCAGGGCGGATCCGGATCGGCTGGGTCTCAGCCGCTGTGGAACTGCTGCGGCAGAAGCCACTCCGGTGCTTCCGGTGCCTCGAAAGCGGGCACGTGCTGGCCAGGTGCTCGCACGAGGAGGACCGGAGTGGCTTGTGCTACCGGTGTGGGGTTCCCGGCCACAAAGCGGCCGGATGTTCGGCGGCCCCACACTGCGTGGTTTGCGCAGCGGCGGGTCGCCCAGCCGACCACCGGGTGGGGGCCAAAAAGTGCCCCCAGTCCCGGTCCAAGAGATCGAGGGGATCCGCACTGTCGTCGGCCCGCGGCAATGGCCGCCGGGGAGAGGCTGAGGTGATGGACACCGGTCAATAATGGCAGTCCATCGCCTCCTGCAGGGGAATCTCAACCACTGCGCGCGCGCCCAAGATCTGCTTCTGCAGAGCGCGGCGCAGTGGGGAGTTGACCTTGCAGTGGTCGCCGAACCATATCGTGTCCCACGAAGTGACCATTGGTTCGGCGACCCCTCTGGCCTGGTGGCCATTGTCGGCGCGGGCAACCCCGCGACCCCGCTCGTCAGCCGCCTATTCGGCGGAGCGGGGTACATAGGTGTGAGTTGGGGGGAAACCGTCGTTGTCGGGACATACTTCTCTCCGAACAGGACTCTCGCCGAGTTCGAGCAGTTCATGGACGGGCTGGGGGCCGCTATGGAGCTATACTCGGCCCGTCCAATGATGGTGATGGGGGACTTCAATGCCAAATCCACGGCATGGGGCTCCCCCATCACCGACTCTCGAGGCAGGGTCCTGGAAGACTGGGCGGCCGCGGCCGGCCTGGTGGTGTTGAACCGAGGGTCGGCCGCCACGTGCGTGAGACAGCAGGGGGAGTCGCATGTCGACGTATCCCTCTGCAGTCCAGCGATCGCACAGAGGGTGCGGAGCTGGCAGGTGTTGGATGAGGTGGAGACTCTATCCGATCATCGGTATATCCGGATAGATGTTCTCCTCACCCGTAGCTCCGCACCCCGGTCGCCAGGAGAGGAATGTCCCACAACTCCCCAGATGGGTGTTGAAACGTCTGAATAAAGACGTGCTGATGGAGGCTTCTATCGTCCAGGCCTGGGTTCCGATACCGGAGGGGCCTGTGGAGGTCGCGCAGAGGTGGGCTGGTTCGGCGTGGCTCTGTCGCACATCTGCGACGCGGCGATGCCCCGAGCCGGCCCTCGACCTCCTAGGCGTCTGGTGTACTGGTGGTCGGAGGATATAGCGGCGTTGTGGGAGGAGTGCTCCGCCGCCCGCCGCCGGTACACCAGGCACCGCCGACTCAGGCGGGGCCGCGACGCCGACGAGGAAGCACAGCTGTACGAGCAGTACAAAGAGACGAAGAAAGCTCTGCAGCTGTCCATCAGCAGGGCCAAGGAGACAGCCAGGGAAGAACTCCTGGAGACCCTGGACAGGGATCCATGGGGGCGCCCTTATAGGTTCGTCAGGGGCAAATTACGCCCCTGGGCGCCCCCCGTGGCAGAGGGTCTCCAGCCGCAGCAGCTGGAGGAGGTGTTGGAGGAGCTGTTCCCGAGACAGCCTCCCTTCACACCTCCTCCGATGATGCCGCGTGGCAGTGATGGAGAGGCCAGCGGCGTCAGCGCTGCTGCGGTTCCTGCCATCACCGAGGAGGAGTTCGCCGCGGCCGTGGATAAACTCCGGGGCAAGAACGTCGCCCCGGGTCCGGATGGTATCCACGGCCGCGTCCTGGCCTTGGCCCTAAACACCCTAGGGGACCGACTCCGGCGCTTGTTCAACGCGTGTCTGGAGTCGGGACGGTTTCCCAATCAGTGGAAAGCGGGTAGAGTGGTCCTGCTCCGCAAAGCGGAGCACCCTGCAGGTTCGGTGGTTCCCTCGGCGTTCCGCCCCATAGTGCTGTTGGACGAGATCGGCAAGCTCTTCGAGCGAATCTTGGCGGGCCGACTCGTCCAACACCTGTCTCAGGTAGGTCCCGATCTCAGCCCGAAGCAGTTCGGGTTCCGAGAGGGGCGCTCAACGATTGACGCGATCTCGCGTGTGCGCTCCCTCTCGGAAGAGGCGACGTCCCAGGGTGGGGTGTTGTTGGCGGTCTCGTTGGATATAAAGAACGCCTTCAACACCCTGCCCTTTGCGACTATTAGGGAGGCGCTGAAATACCATCGCGCGCCTCCCTACATTCGGGACGTGATCGGGGCCTATCTCGAAGACAGGTCTGTGCTATGCACGGGGCGGAACGGCGTTGTAGTGCCGAGGGACATGCAACGCGGTGTTCCACAGGGGTCGGTTCTGGGCCCGATCCTGTGGAACATCGGGTATGATTGGAACCTGCGGGGCGCCTTTATAACGGGCACTGACCTCGTGTGTTACGCGGATGACACCTTGGTCACTGCCCGGGGGCGGGACCTACGGGAGGCTACCCGCTTTGCCACGGCAAGCGTGGCGCTGGTCGTCGGCCGAATTAGAAGGCTTGGGCTCCAGGTGGCGCTGGAGAAGACCGAGGTCCTATGTTTTCATGGGCCTCGGCGCGCGCCACCTCCGGATGCCCAGCTGGTCGTCAGTGGCCAGAGGGTGGGGGTCAAGCCCTGTATTCGATACTTGGGGCTTGACCTGGACAGTCGTTGGAGCTTCCGCGCTCACTTCCGGAACCTGGTCCCTCGCCTCATGGCAGCCGCCGGCGCTCTTAGCTGGCTGCTGCCAAATGTGAGGGGCCCGGGAGAAGGTTCCCGCCGCCTATACCTCGGTGTGGTGCGGTCCATGGCCCTGTACGGGGCCCCCATCTGGGTGGGGGCCCTAGGTAGGGAAAATGTGGCCTGCCTCAACAGGCCACACAGGGTCATGGCCATACGGGCCATAAGAGGCTACCGCACCATATCCGGGGAAGCGGCGGGTCTGCTGGCGGGGTCTCCTCCGTGGGACTTGGTAGCGGAGCTCCACGCGTCAGTGTATCACTGGCGCGCGGAGCGACGTTCCATGGGTGAGGCACCCGCTGGTCACGAGATTGAAGCGCGGAGGTCCGACTCTCGGCGGATCCTCAGGATCGAATGGCGGGCGAGGTTGATGAGCCCGTCAGCCGGCCTGAGGACCATCGAGGCTGTCCGTCCCACCCTCAAAAGGTGGATGAATAGGAGATGGCCACTGACGTACCGCATGACACAGACACTGTCCGGGCACGGCTGCTTTGGGCGGTATCTGTGTCATGTGGCGAGGAAGGAGCCGACGACCGGCTGCCACGAATGCGGAGGTGTAGAGGACACGGCGCAACACACGCTGGAAATATGTCCAGCGTTTGAGAGTGAGCGCCGTGTCCTCACACGAATAGTGGGGGACGATCTCTCGCTGCCGAATTTAGTTCGGAGGATGGTCAGTAGCGAGAGATCGTGGCTGGCGGTGAGCTCCTTCTGCGAGGAAGTTATCTCGCGGAAGGAGGCGGCGGAAAGGGAGCGGGAGTCAGCTCGTCCCGCTTCCCTCCGCCGCAGAAGAGCCAGGCCTAGAGGTGGGAGCGTATCCAACTCCGTCCCCCTCTATCCCCCACTGGGGCCGGGGTGACTGCCTTGAGGGAGGCAGTCCCCCAATCCAAAGGCCCCGGAGGTGTGCGCGTGTACCCACACGCCTCCACAATGGAGTAGGGCGAAATAGGTCGCCCTAACCACAAAACGAGATGGGGCCTGCCCTACAACATCTACAGGGCGGGCCGTCGCCGTCGGAGCTGGGGTAGAATGCACTTGCGAATCCCCTGGCTCCGGCATAGGCGCTCGTAGGTACACCGTGTGGTTTTTTAGTGAGTCAAGTCTCACACACCACCTCGCCATCCCTCCGGCGAGGTGACGGTCTTTTGAAGATTTTCCACACGTAAAAAAAAAAAAAAAAAAAAAGGTTTGTATATATAGTTAGTTAGGTTAAGTTAGGTTAAGTTTGATTCTTGTTTTTTTTTCCTTTTCTTTTTTATTTTTATTGTGCTGAGGTGGCGGTGTGGTGTTCACCGGGAGTGGCTGCACTGAGCAGAGTCTAATTCTGCCTAGTGCGCCCGCTCCAGGGGAAACCCTGGAGCAGTTTGTGGAGGCGCTAGCCTCCATTGTACCCGACCGACTTAGGTCGGGCGTGACCCCTTTGTTGTCGGGTTGAGGAAGTTGGCTGGTGGTAGCAGCCCCTTCCTTTTCCCGTCCCCCGTAGGGGGGGACGAGGAGTGTTTGTCCCTGCCCCGGGACTTAGCGTTTTGGTCCATGTCGGACTCCATCACGCTAGCGGACGCCGACACGGTGCGGTCGGCGAGGTCGCGGCCCGTCTCGCGGGCCAGGTCGCGGGCATCTCGGCCTTCCTCAGCGTCGTCGACGCGCTCTACGCGCTCGACGCGCTCGATGCTGGTGGAGGACGAGATGTCCGGGTGCCTGGTGTCGATCGAAGACGGGCTCACGAAAACGGCCGTGCCGAAGCGGCCGCACGCGGATGGACCGGGCCCTTCCGGGGCGGCGGGCGGGAGTGCCAAGCCGTCGAAGATCCCCTGCCCGTCGCCCGGGACCGGGGTGGTTCTGAAGGTGCCTGTGGGCCCGGAGAGTCCGGCCATGTCGCCGAAGTCCCGGCGGCAGGAGAAACGGGGAGATGACGGGACGTTTGTCCGTCCCTCGGGGGTCCCTGTGGGGAAGGGGAAGGCCCCCCAAAGGATGACCTGCAGCCTGTTGCCGTCTTCAGGACGGAGGCCCAGAAGAAGCTGGGGGCTGCCTTGGAGACGGTCTACAGGTGTGGGAACCTGAAGGGGGCCGACCAGAAGCGGCTGAAGGAGTCCATCGGCTCCGTGTTGATGATGGCAGAGGAGCTGGACAGCAGTGCCGTCGTCAACAAGGACTTCACCGCGGGTGCCGTCGAGCGCCGGAAGTTGGAAGGACAGGTGGAGGAGCTCCGTAAGGAGAATAAGGAGCTCCGAAGCCAACTCCAGGCGCTCCAAGCGCAGATGCGGCAACTCGCGGCGAGGTCGGGGCCGCAAACCCCTTCAGCCGCTTGCCAGGCACCACAGGAGCCTGCGAGGGTGAGGGCACCCCCTGGCCCGACCCCCGAGCCGGATGAAGTCGGGGCCTTCAGGGCGGATATTATGAGGGCGACCGGGGAGCTGATTGATGCCCGTATCGGTGCCCAAATAGAGAAGGGCATCCGGGAAATCAAGGCTGCCCTGGGCATCAGCTCCCCGGCGGCATCAATCCGCCCTGAACACCGCCCGCCGCTGCGAAGCGACGGGCAGTACGAGTTATTGTCCCGGCTCCCCGGTGCAGGGGGACCGGGCTACAGAGACGCTCCCCATCTGCGGGGGGCGCGAGGTGCGGAATTCCCGCCGCTTCCGGCGAGTCAACCCGCCAGCCGGCCTGCCTCTGGCAGTCAACGGCCGGGGCCGTCGGGCGCGGGGCGCGCAAACGAAGGTTGGAGCACGGTGGTGCGACGGGGCGGCAAAAACCGCAACGTCTCTGAGAGGCAGACCCAGAGTACTCAGAGGACCTCTGGGGCTCCCTCTCAGGGGAAGAAGGCTAAGCCGGCCCCGCCGTCGCCATCGAAGTTGCGTGCGCCACGATCGGCGGCTGTGGTCGTTACATTGTGTCCGGAGGCAGAAGCGGCGGGAGTGACTTACTCCGCTGTCCTCAAGGAGGCGAAGGATAAGATCGACCTCGCCTCCTTGGGGATAGGAAGCCTGCGCTTCAAAACCGCGGCTACTGGGGCCCGGATCCTGGAGATCCCAGGGTCCCAGACGGGAGACCAGGCCGACTCGCTCGCGTCGAAGTTCCGGGACGTCTTCCCGGAAGGTACGGTCCGCATCGCCAGGCCCACCAAGACCGCAGAGATGAGGGTCATGGGCCTGGATGACGGTACCGACCGGGAAGAGGTGGCGGCCGCCGTGGCACAGCACGGCGAGTGCACGGCGGACGCCGTCAATGTCGGGGAGATTCGGCGCGGCGCGTCGGGCCTGGGCACCTGCTGGGTGCGGGCCCCATTGGCCGCGGTCAAGAAAGTGACGACGGCAGGGCGGATCCGGATCGGCTGGGTCTCAGCCGCTGTGGAACTGCTGCGGCAGAAGCCACTCCGGTGCTTCCGGTGCCTCGAAAGCGGGCACGTGCTGGCCAGGTGCTCGCACGAGGAGGACCGGAGTGGCTTGTGCTACCGGTGTGGGGTTCCCGGCCACAAAGCGGCCGGATGTTCGGCGGCCCCACACTGCGTAGTTTGCGCAGCGGCGGGTCGCCCAGCAGACCACCGGGTGGGGGCCAAAAAGTGCCCCCAATCCCGGTCCAAGAGATCGAGGGTATCCGCACTGTCGTCGGCCCGCGGCAATGGCCGCCGGGGAGAGGCTGAGGTGATGGACACTGGTCAATAATGGCAGTCCATCGCCTCCTGCAGGGGAATCTCAACCACTGCGCGCGCGCCCAAGATCTGCTTCTGCAGAGCGCGGCGCAGTGGGGAGTTGACCTTGCAGTGGTCGCCGAACCATATCGTGTCCCACGAAGTGACCATTGGTTCGGCGACCCCTCTGGCCTGGTGGCCATTGTCGGCGCGGGCAACCCCGCGACCCCGCTCGTCAGCCGCCTATTCGGCGGAGCGGGGTACATAGGTGTGAGTTGGGGGGAAACCGTCGTTGTCGGGACATACTTCTCTCCGAACAGGACTCTCGCCGAGTTCGAGCAGTTCATGGACGGGCTGGGGGCCGCTATGGAGCTATACTCGGCCCGTCCAATGATGGTGATGGGGGACTTCAATGCCAAATCCACGGCATGGGGCTCCCCCATCACCGACTCTCGAGGCAGGGTCCTGGAAGACTGGGCGGCCGCGGCCGGCCTGGTGGTGTTGAACCGAGGGTCGGCCGCCACGTGCGTGAGACAGCAGGGGGAGTCGCATGTCGACGTATCCTCTGCAGTCCAGCGATCGCACAGAGGGTGCGGAGCTGGCAGGTGTTGGATGAGGTGGAGACGCTATCCGATCATCGTTATATTTGGATAGAGGAATGTCCCACAACTCCTCAGATGGGTGTTGAAACGTCTGGATAAAGACGTGCTGATGGAGGCTTCCATCGTCCAGGCCTGGGTTCCCATACCGGAGGGGCCTGTGGAGGTCGACGCAGAGGTGGGCTGGTTCGGTGAGGCTCTGTCGCACATTTGCGACGCGGCGATGCCCCGAGCCGGCCCTCGACCTCCTAGGCGTCAGGTGTACTGGTGGTCGGAGGAGATAGCGGCGTTGAGGGAGGAGTGCTCCGCCGCCCGCCGCCGGTACACCAGGCACCGCCGACTCAGGCGGGGCCGCGACGCCGACGAGGAAGCACAGCTGTACGAGCAGTACAAAGAGAGGAAGAAAGCTCTGCAGCTGTCCATCAGCAGGGCCAAGGAGACAGCCAGGGAAGAACTCCTGGAGACCCTGGACAGGGATCCATGGGGGCGTCCTTATAGGTTCGTCAGGGGCAAGTTACGCCCCTGGGCGCCCCCGTGGCAGAGGGTCTCCAGCCGCAGCAGCTGGAGGGGGTGTTGGAGGAGCTGTTCCCGAGACAGCCTCCCTTCACACCTCCTCCGATGATGCCGCGTGGCAGTGATGGAGAGGCCAGCGGCGTCAGCGCTGCTGCGGTTCCTATCATCACCGAGGAGGAGTTCGCCGCGGCCGTGGATAAACTCCGGGGCAAGAATGTCGCCCCGGGTCCGGATGGTATCCACGGCCGCGTCCTGGCCTTGGCCCTAAACACCCTAGGGGACCGACTCCGGCGCTTGTTCAACGCGTGTAGGTTAAGTTTGATTCTTGTTTTTTTTTTTTTTTTTTTCTTTCCTTTTCCTTTTATTTTATTGTGCTGAGGTTAGTGGTGTTCACCGGGAGCGGCTGCACTGTGCAGGGGTTAACTCTGCCTAGTGCGCCCGCTCCAGGGGAAACCCTGGAGCAGTTTGTGGAGGCGCAAGCCTCCATTGTACCCGCCCGACTTAGGTCGGGCGTGACCCCTTTGTTGTCGGGTTGAGGAAGTTGGCTGGTGGTAGCAGCCCCTTCCTTTTCCCGTCAAATACAATCTCAGTAATCCATGCACAGGTAAATGAAAATGATTTACTGAAAAAATTCTGGGAAATTGAAGATCAAACTACGAGTACACAAAGAATATTAAGCGAAGAAGAACAAAAATGTGAAGAGTATTATACACTAACGACAACTAGAGCACAGGATAGTCGCTATACAGTAAACTTACCTTTTCGGGATTCACATCCACTCCGCGTAGGCGGCAACTCTCGAACGATTGCTGTGAACAGACTTAAAGCGTTAGAACGAAGATTATCAAAAGACGCAGAGCTGAAAGAAATGTATACACAGGTGATAAATGAGTATATACAATTAGGACACATGAGACCTGAGAAAAAAGAAGAAAAAGAAAATGAATCTGTTTACTTACCCCACCATGCTGTTATAAGAGAAGATAAGTTGACATCAAAGGTTCGTGTCATCTTCGATGCTTCCTGTAAAAATGAGAATGGAGTGTCGCTTAACGACTCGTTGATGGTGGGACCCACACTGCAGTCAGACTTACGGCATATAATAATACGTTGAAGAATGCACTACATAGGTTTAATAGCAGACATAATAAAAATGTACCGCCAGGCTAAGATATTTATACAAAAATTGTGGCTTTCGGGTATAGACTGGGATGATGTAGTCCCGGATATATTATTACAAGAATGGGAGACTTACCGTGGTGAGTTGTCACAACTTACCAATGTGCGTATTCCAAGGTGGCTCGGTATGAAGACTGGTGATCACGTCGAACTTCACGGTTTCTGTGATACATCAAAGGCAGTGTATGCTGCAGTTGTATATACAAGAACAATTAGTCAGACCGGAGACATTTCTGTATCATTATTGGCAGCTAAAACGAAGGTGTCGCCAATACAGCAAGTAAGTATTCCACGGTTGGAGCTTTGTGGCGCAGTTTTGCTAGCTCGACTCTTGGTGGAAGTAGCAGAGGCTATGAATGTCGAGAAACGCAATTTACGAGCGTGGACTGATTCCACTGTCGTACTGGCATGGTTGAACAGCCACCCTAGTCGATGAAGACATTTGTAGGTAACCGTGTATCGGAAATTTTAACTACACTGGATTCATCTCATTGGGCTCATATATCATCGAAGAATAACCCCGCTGATTATGCCTCGAGAGGTATTCAACCAAGTGCACTTGCAGAAAATAAGCTTTGGTTGACTGGTCCAGAGTTTTTACGGGAAAAGGAAATTTTGTACAATAGATCAAAGGTTTTCGAAACAAAGATTGAAGAAACAATTAAGTCATATGTAACAATAATAGAGGATTCTCCATGGACAAGATTTTCAAACCTTAAGAAATATTTGAGAGTAGTTTCTTATTGTAGATGGTTTTTAATAATGAAAAAGGATTAGAAAAGTGAAAAATTTATGTATTTACAAAAGGAAGAAATAGAAGAAGCTTTAAAATGTTTAATAAGGGATAGTCAAAGTAAGTGGTTTCAAGAAGAGTATTTACAATTAAAGAGCAATGGTAGTAAAAAAGTAACGGGAAGTAAAATTAATACATTATGTCCGTACATTGATGAATATGGGACAATGAGAGTTGATGGACGACTGCATAAGTCTGCATTGGATGAACATGCAAAACATCCAATAATTTTACCTCATGCATCGCATCTTACTAAACTTATAATAAAGGATTCACATGAGAGAACTCTGCATGGAGGTATCCAAATGATGATAAACTATTTAAGATCTGCCTATTGGATTGTAGGTGTTAAGAGTCTTGTAAAACAACACATCAAGAAATGTATCGCTTGTGTAAAACATAAAACCAAGGTGGCAAACCAACTAATGGGATCACTCCCATCTGAACGTTGTACTCCTACAAGACCTTTTCTTCATACTGGTATTGATTACGCAGGACCCATAAATATTAGGACATCGAAGGGTAGGGGTCATCAGTCATACAAGGGGTACATTTGTTTGTTTGTCTGTATGGCAACTCGAGCGATACATCTAGAAGTCGTCAGTGACATGAGTACAAAAGGTTTTATAGCGGCCTTCAGGCGCTTCATATCCAGACGTGGACACTGTGCACAAGTATGGAGCGATAATGGCTCCAATTTTGTTGGTGCTGCTCGAGAATTACAAGAGTTACTTGTTTTACAACAAAGAGTTGCAGAAAATATAGCACGTGAAGGTACTAAATGGCATTTTATACCCCTCATGCGCCTAATTTTGGTAGATTATGGGAAGCAGCGGTGCGCTCCACTAAATTTCACTTAAAAAGAGTTATAGGAGAGTCAACGTTGACGTATGAAGAGATGAGTACACTGCTCAGTCAAATTGAAGCGTGTCTAAATTCTAGGCCAAATAGGCCAAATAGGCTATTAAATATAATAAATATTATATATATAGATGGCAATGATCCTGAAGAACCTATGCCATTAACTCCGGGTCATTTTCTGGTAGGTGAACCACTAATAGCTGTGCCAGATGTTAATTTTGAGAAATCACCTATTTTTTCATTGACTTGATGGCAGACTATACAAAAAATGTTGCAAAATTTTTGGCGGAGATGGTCCCAGGAATATTTGACTACACTGTTGCATAGATATAAATTCTCTTCTCAAGTTCCTGAACCTAAATTAGGAGACATAGTTCTTGTCAAGGAAAGCGATATGCCTCCTAGTCGATGGTTACTTGGTCGTATTATTCAAAAACATCCTGGCGATGACAACATAACCCGAGTAGTCACATTAAAGACAAAAAGTTCAATTATAAAAAGACCAACATCTAAATTGTGTGTACTATCAGTTGTTGATTAGTATGTTAAAGAATGTTTTATTTATCATTTATTTAGTGTTTAAGTTTAATAGTTCAATATTTTTATACTCTGTATTATTAAGTCGTTAATTACGAACATGTAACTTCAACCCATTTTGTCATGGTGGGCGGATATTTAGTACTGTAAAGGACATTGTTTCATTATATCCTTGGTGGGCGGTATGTTCGAGTCAAAATAGTTTTATACTAGTACAACTAGATGGCGCTGTATTTTTGCATACATATTTCTAAAACACGCTAATAAGATATTTTTGTTATTTCTTACCGTAGGAAATATCTTCTCATCAGTGGTATACTAGAAGATATTAAGAAGGATAAATTGGCTACTTTTATATCTGAGCTTAAAAAAAAAACTGCCTTCAAAGGAACCCCACATACTGTATCAGAATTCCTCATTCGCCGAAGGCAATCCCTATTTATTCAGGCACGTAAACATTTCGGCATAAAAAAGTGCTGGATCATGGATGGAAATGTATTGGTTATGATGCCCGATGGGTCAAAACGGCGACTTCATAATGAAGAGGATCTTTCCAAGGCCGTTGACATTACGAAAGATGATCATTCTGATGAAAACGAGCCGGCGGCTCCTGAGCCACGGAGTAAGAAGTATAAGCGTGTAGTGAAAAAGAAGTGATTTCCATTTATGTATTGTATTTGTCCATTTCTTGTAAAATATTAAATGTATCAGTCCATTTCATATATAATATTGTACCAGCGGGTAGTCTCTACTTTGTATATTGCTTTTAATTAGTGGTTGATTGATATTTGTAAGTATTTTTTTTTTGCTTCAATGTTTGAATATCACCCGCACAGAAATAATTACAAACGTTGGGTTAGGTTCTGCCTTCTGACATTACTGACGTTGACATAACATAAATAATGTCAAACTTGACGTTTATTGTTGTTGTTTCATTACATATATATATTTGATTTTTTGTTTTTTAATGTGTAATGTTACTGGTACATTTGCCAATTGGATTTTTTTATCTTTATCTCATTCGTCTAATTTTTATTTCTGTTTACCCACTACTAATCTGTAGTATATATATATGTACTTAAATGTAATAACTGGCAGGGCATGCAGGAATACATAGTTTTTTTTTTTTTCTCTTCCTAATCTTATTTAATATATATATTTATATATTTTATTATATTTTACATATATATTGTATTGTATTGTATTATTATTTGTACGAAATAATGTCAGATGATGAATCATTTTATTCGGCAATTGATACCACTGCGTCTTCTGATTCTAGTGACTTTTATGATGAACCTCAAACTCTGTGTAACCTAATTGCATCCAAGATAGAAGGATCCTCTTCTTCTTTTAACGTATGCCATATTAATGCCCAAAGCCTCCCATCCCATTACTCTGATCTTCTTGACACCTTTTCTTCCTCTTCTACTTTCTACGCTGTCTTGATACCAGAAACATGGCAAAAACCGACACTGTCCACATATGCATACTGTTTACCAGCCTATGTTCTGATTCGAAATGACCGCCGCCGCCGCGGTAAGCGAGGCGGAGGCGTTGCGATTTACTTACGTGGCGACTTCCATTACTCATTAATTTTCACATCTAATCCCAATTACACAGAAAGCGCAGAATATATTTTATTGGAGGTTCTCGTCAAAGGGGTGAAAGTGGTTCTCGGAGTCGTTTACTGTCCACCCTCCATTAACTATTTTACTCAACTTGAATCTCTTTTAGAAACCGCTGCTTCGGATTACACACATCACATAATTATGGGTGACTTCAATACTGATCTATTGAAGACCACACCATTCTCTCAAAAACTTCTAAATATAACCGAGTCGACTAATCTTTATATTATTCCTTCAGGACCTACTCATCATAATCCTAGCTCTTCCGATACATGGTTTGATTTAATAATAACGTCTTCCCACGATCATGTTATCAAGCATGGTCAAATATCTGCTCCCGGCTTCTCAAAACATCTTATATATCTCCAATATAAATTGAAAACACCAAAGATGAAGGCAACCATTATACATATGCGCAACTTTGCGAAAATAAATATGGAACAATTACTGAATGATGCTTCTAAATTAAACTTTAGTTTATTACAAAATACATCTTCAATCGATGAAAAAGTTGCTTATTTTAATGCTGGAATTATATAATCAACATACTCCCATAAAACCTGTGAAGGTTAAACGACCACCTGCTCCTTGGATTACAAGAGGAGTACATATGGTCATGACCAGACGAGATCGAATGTTTCGGAAATTTAAGCGTGATAGGTGCGATGAAAACTGGACTTTATACAAGACGGCACGAAATAGGTGCAACCAGACAGTACGAAAAGCGAAACGTCAATACTTTGCAGACAATTTGTCTAACTCCTCTTCCGCCAATATATGGAAGTTTCTTCACTCTCTTGGCTTTGGTAAATGTTCTAATCTACCTAATACATCCTCCTTCTCCCGCAATGATAAATCATCACTTCTCATCAATTAACTATCTTGAACCCTCTTTGAAAGTAAATGCTATTTCTAGAATTGCTTCCATGGCCCAACCTAATATAGATTGCTTCTCATTTTCTCCAATTACTGAGGATGAGACTTTAAATATAATTCAATCCTTGAAATCAAATGCAGTTGGTTGTGATGATGTAAGCCGCAAAATGATTTCTCTGGTTATTCAACAAATTTTACCCATTTTGACTCACTTCATCAATTACTTATTTATCACTAACATCTTTCCATCAATCTGGAGAAAAGCATTTGTTATTTTTACCCAAAGTACAAGTTCCTGGCAGATTATACGATGTTAGGGAAAATACTCTCTGCTACCAAAATGTTATGGAAAGTACTATGTATATATATAGGGAAAAATATGTGTGGAAACGTCTGTCACGTACCTGTGTGGTTCTGCGGATTTCCTGGGCTTCAGGGTCTCGAAGATATCTTCGCTAGTTCACAGTAGGTTTCACAGTAGGTTTAACACAGTTCTAATTTATTTTAATTCACAACACAATGCGCGCGCGCGTCAAGGCCGCTGTATGGTCAGTTCAGTACTAGGTAAGGGAGGGGAAGTGAAAGCGCGGGAACAGAAAACTAACGGACTCTAATATAATAATCTGTGCTTACGATGTTACAGGGTAGATTTTGGACATAGCCCCCGCTCTAAACAGCTATGATGTTTACGGAACAAATTATCAAAATCAAGGGAAAAATTACAAGGTAAAGGGGCTATACAATATATTACTCAATAGGGAGGCGACCAGTTTTGTAAGAGAACGTTTTAAGGAACCAGTAGAGGTTTTGACCTCGACTACTCGAATTACACCGTCTTGACCAGGAAATGTACTATACGTCCGCGGCGCCACTCCAAAGGAGGGAGGTTGTCATCCTTTATCAAAACCAATTCATCAACATTAGGAGGATTCATAGGAGAAGTCCACTTATTACGAGTTTGAAGGGTTGATAGGTACTCTGAATGCCACCGCGACCAAAAATGTTGAGTAATTTGTTGCAATAAATGAAAGCGTGAAATGCGATGCTGCTTCTCGTCTCTCAATGGGTACTCGGGTAAAGCAGTAAGGGGTTGACCAATGAGAAAGTGACACTGAGGGTTAACACTTCAAGATCATTGGGATCTTGAGATAAGGAACACAAAGGCCGAGAGTTAAGTACAGACTCAATTTTTGCAAATACAGTGGTCAATTCCTCAAAGGTAAGGGGATTTTCCGATTACACATTTAATGTGCGTCTTGGCAGACTTCGGCTGCTTCAAACAATCCTCCCCAGTAAGGACAGGCCGGTGGGTCAAATACCCAGTTTATATTCTTGCGGGCTAGTTGTGAAGCAAGATCATCATGCTTTTGGGACAGGAATGAATCAAGCTCTCTAATATAGTTACTCGCTCCTAAATTATTTCGTCCACAATCCGAACGTATAATGGTAGGTAATCCGCGACGCGCAACAAATCGGGTAAAGGTAGATAGGAAAGATTCAGTCGTAAGGTCGGATACTACTTCCAAATGTACCGCTTTAGTTGACAGGCAAACAAATACACACAGATAACTCTTTAGTATTTTCTTATTTCGATAGGATTGTACTTTAGTATAGAAAGGGACCTCATCTATATCTCTGATTGGAGCAAAGCCTATGGCCTTATTATTAATCAAAAAAAAAAACACAATGTATCATAATTGGAAGCCCATATTTTATGTCTAAATTAAATAAAACAAGTCTCCCGCCTATTACCTTCAATGGCCATGTCATTGAATTCAGTGCCCAGGTAAAAAACCTCGGTATTTATTTCGATGAAACATTATCATAGTCGCACCAAATTTCGCAATTAAGTCGTAAAATATTTGGGTCTCTCGGAAGCCTAAATAGATTGCGAAATTTCCTGCCAGTAGATACCAAGACTGCGCTCGCACATTCGTTGTTACTCCCAATCCTAGATTATGCAGGTTCCTGCTATTTAAATCTTACTTAACAAAAATTCAAAAAACTTGAGCGACTCCAAAACATTTGTATACGATTTATATTTGGTCTTCGTAAGTATGACCACATATCTCAATTTCGCAAACAACTCAAGTGGCTTCCCATTCCTTCCTCATACTCCTCAATACTTAAAAAAGAACTTTCAGTTCCATTCTAAACACCAGGGTTCTGAATTACGCAGCACAAGAAGCCTCTGTCTTACCTTCCCACCTCATTCTTCTAAATATTACGCTGATTCTTTTACTGTACAAGCTATTCGTCTCTGGAACTCCTTACCATTTCCCATTCGATCAGCACAATCATATGCCATTTTTCAAAAATTATTAAAATCGCATTATCTATCCCTGTAATAGAATAATAACACGTCCTCTCGTCCATTATTATGTAGTATATGTATGTATATTGTATGTATTGGTGTGTAAGTTTATTTATTTATGTTTATAAAATGTATGTTTATCTATAATTGTATAATAAATAGAGTGTTTAGTGCGCCTCCTACCTTCTCTCTTTATGTAAATACTCTTTGTTAACACCGGGTTGTTTGTAAGAGATTGCTGATAGCGATAAGACCGCCTTTTGTAAAACATTTATTTTCATTGTTTTGTACTTACTGTCCTATGTTTTTGTATGCGCAACAAAGAGTTATTATTATTATTATTATTAAAGGGCCCGCAAAGTCAGTGCCAACACGAGAAAATGGTCTAGCCGAAGTAACCCAGTCCCTGGGTAGATCACCCATAGTGAGTTGAGATACGGATGCTTTAAGGCGGTAACAAGAGAGACAATGAAATATTATGTTTTGAATAGCACGTCGGGCCGATAATATCCAGTATTCACGGGAAAGGATAGCATGTAAGGCATTAGGACCAGCATGAGAATTTTCGATATGATAATGGGAAATTATTAATTTAACAAGGGGGCCAGACATAGGTAAAAGTAATGGGTGACGAGCATCGTATGGGAGTTCAGAATTACGTATACGTCCGCCAACTCTGACTAAGCCGTTTTCATCTAGGAAACACGACAGCCGTTTTAAAGGGGATTTAATAACATTACCGCATTTTAAGGATTCTATCTCGTTAGAAAATGCATGTAACTGGGTTGCTTTAATAAGCATCAACAAAGAATTACGTCGTTCGTCAACAGAAAGGTAAGGATTAATAACACGTAAATTAACATTTTTAATATTATAAATAAAACGCAGAATAAAGCCTAACACTCCGACTAGTTTATTTAAGGAACTATACCGGTCGAGGAGAAACTAGAGATCCATAGCTGGCATAGGTATTTCAATTAACAAACAGCGAAGGCCAGGTAAAGAATCAATAGGATTGTTTGTCAAGTCTGCACCAATAGGCCAATGATTAGGGAATTCTGTCAACCAGGAAGGAGATCACCATAGATCATGGTTAAGAAGAGACGATGCGCTAAGACCTCGGGAAGCGCAATCGCTAGGGTTAATAGAACCAGGAACATGATGCCACTCGGAAGGGAAATCGGATGAGGTGATTTGAGACACGCGGTTTGCTTCGAATGTTTGAAGCAGGTGAGGAGGAGTCTTTATCCATGCCAGCACAATTTTGCTATCCGTCCAACTGTGGATAGCATCCAACACGATTACCTTCTGCAGACAGATGGTAACGTGATGAATTAATTTTGTGAGGAGCACAGCTCCTTGCAATTCCAACTTGGGAATTGTGAGCCGAGTACGTATAGGGGCAATCTTACTCTTAGAAATGAGGAAATGGACGGAGCAATGGCCAGAAGAGGATTCAGTCCTAAGGTATACAACAGCTGCATAACCAGCCTCAGAAGCATCACAAAAGCCGTGTAAGGAAATGAAAGTGGCATCCGCAGGCAATATCCGACGAGGAATGCTCAGCTGTTTGATATTCTTCAGGTCTTGTACAAATAATAACCACTCATCAGAAAGGGATTGGTTAAGAGGATCATCCCAGTTGAGGTCCGACATCCATAGACGTTGTATAAACGCTTTGGCTTTAAATACAACTGGAGATATCCATCCACATGGATCATAAATATGAGCGATGAGGGAGAGAACTGTACGCTTGGTTAGGGACTTCTGAGGCTTAAAGGAAAAACTGCATGTAAAGGAATCTGCAGTCGGATTATACTGAATACCAAGTACAGGAATGGTTGGTGGGTTATCTGGGTCATGAAATTCATATGGACCTTGTAGATGTTCGAGGGGTATGTCTTTGAGCAATTCGGGTTCATTACTGATCCATTTTCTCAACTCATAACCACCACAGGCTATTAGGGACTGAAGTTCTGTTTTTAATATTTGAGCTTCACCGAGTGAACTCGCTCCGGTTAGGCAGTCATTAACATAAATATCATTTTCCAGAACAGCAGCTGCTCGTGGGTATGATGAGCGCTCACGTTCAGCAAGCTCTAAAAGGGTACGAATGGAAATGTAGGGACTAGACCGTAGGCCGTAAGTATTTGTAGCTAACTCGTACGTAACAAGAAGTGCAGATGGGGATTCACGCCACAAGATTAACTGATACCGACGATCATTGGGGTGCACCCAGGTCATCCGGAACATCATTTTTATGTCTGTCACAAAGACCACAGCATGTCTACGGAAATTAAGAAGGATATGAGTGATATCTCGTTGGAGCTTGGAACCTGTGTGTAAACACTGGTTTAATGAAATACCATTAGAGGTTGGACTACTTCCATTAAAAACAACACGAATTTTAGAGTAGTCGTCGGCCTTAAACACTCCGTGATGGGGAATATAATAAAGCTCAAGTAATGATGGATTATAGGAAATGGGAGACATATGGTGAAAATCTATGTACTCACGCATAAATATAATATATTTTTCACGAAGCTCTGAGTTGGCATTGAAACGTCTTTCTAAATTTAGGAAACACTTAACCGCTGTAGACTTGGATTCACCAAGCTGGGGACGATCATAGATAAACGGAAGTCGGACCATAAAACGACCGTCACTCTCACGGGTGATGCCATTCTTAAAAATACGTTCGCACTCTAACTCCTCAGGATTGGGATTGAGAATTTGAGGCAGTTCCTCAATTTTTTAAAATTTCTCTACGACCTGGGATAGAGAAATGCCAGTCATAGGGGGTTCAAGGTCGGGGAAATTACCAGCAACAGGTCCAGACAACACACAACCAAAAACTGTTGAAAGGCCGGTCAGACCATGAGGAAGAGAAATCGATTTTTCAGGTTGCATAAGATAACCGAACACGTCGGCACCTAACAATACCTCAATAGGCTCTGGTTTATAAAAGGAGGGGTCCGCTACGGAAAGGTGATTAATACTATTAACGACAGGCCTAGGCAACTCAATCTCAGGATGGGGGCCTGCAATTACATCAACAACCACTGCAGGGGTTGTTATCACAGGATACGATCTATGAACTGCTTTAAAGGTAAGGGAGATAGACCCGCGGGAATATACAGATTGAATGTTGCCAATACCGCGAATAGGTACTGAGTTTGATGATAACGGGGCATTCAATCTCTCAACAGCTAAGTCGGTAGTAAGCAGACAACCTTGTGCGCCTGTATCACATAACGCACAGGCCTCTATAAAATAACCATAAGCCGATTTGACATGAATAATGGCGGTAGGTAGGAGGACTAGGGAATTGGAGGGAATAGACATATGTGGTGAGAAAGCAGGGGGGATACAGGGCCTAGTTATTGGGATGAGTTCCGTCTATGATTGGTATGCATAGAACGGTCGGGGAGGTCACGTGACTTATGGTATGTTTTATCTCGGGAAGTGACCGCGGGGGAGGGGACGTATGACGATAATCTTGTCGTGAGTATGTAGGAGGAGAAGCTCGACGTGCAGGTGGTGACGAATCACAACCGACCGAGCACAGACAGCACACCTGTAATCACGTGTGCAATTGGCTATCGAATGTTTATCTAAACATCGATAGCACATGCCAGACGATTTAATAAAATAAGATCGGTCACGTGGGTTCATATCACGAAATTGGGGACATTCACGTAAATAATGGGAATCACTATTACACATATGGCACTTCTTATTGGAAACTGGTACCTGGGAAACATAGGCCCTACGCGGGTGGTTAGATTGCTGGTTATGCGAGTATTCAGGTCTTCGTTTAAACGTACGGGAAGTTGGGGCAGAATCCACTAATGCTGCATCACCTACATTATCATGGTGGCGGCACTCATCCTCTAAAAAAGTGATGATCTGATCAAACTGGGGCAGTCGATCACTATCACCACCGTAACGCCGCTCAAAACGAGCCTTTAACTCCAGGGGAAACTTATTAAGGCATATGTGCACTAGCATATATGACCCACTAGTCACAGGTAACTCTAAGCGTTCCAAACAACGATAAGCTGTTAACAATGGGTTGAGAAACGAAGCACGTAATCCATTCAATTTAGGTGGTATGTTAGGTAAGGTAAGGATCTGTGTTATATCGGGGGGATCCCCGGAGTAGGCTTTGGAGGCGCTCGCCTCCCAAACACCCTTCCGACTTAAGTTGGAAGTGGTCATTGTTGGTTGCAGGCTGTGGGTGTGGCAACCTTAGATAGGTACGCGCCCTTCCTCTTCCCGTTCCCCGGAGGGGGTTATGAGGAGAGTTCGTCCCCTTGGAACGCTGAGTTCTGGTCCATGGACTCAGTGACCGAGGCGGACCTCGACATGGAGGATCGACCGGCGAGGTCGCGGCCCGCCTCGCGGGCCAGGTCGCGCGCTTCTCGTCCTTCATCGGCCTCGTCGACGCGCTCGACGCGCTCGACGCGTTCGATGCTGGTGGAGGACGAGCTGTCGGGTTGCCTTGTGTCCAGCGAGGACGGGCTATTGAAGGCGGCCGTTTCCAAGCGGCCACATGAGGGCGGATCGAGCCCCTCTGGGGCGGTGGGCGGAGGTATTCGCCCATCTAAAATACCCTGCCCACCGACTCCGGCGGGAGCGTCCCTCCGCTTCCATGTGGACCAGGCCGGAAAGGGGCCATCGACGTCGGCGGAGTCCCGACGGGCGGATGCGTCGGATGACGACGTCGTGTTCGTCCGTCCGCAGGAGGTCTCGAAGGGGAAGAACGCTCCCAAAAGTGACCCGATTTCGGTGGCCGCCTTCTCGTCGGATGCCAGGTACAGGTTGTCGCTAGTCCTCAACAGAGTTAAGAGGTGCGGCAACCTGAAGGGGACCGACCAGAGGGCGATGACGGAGGAGATCGGGACCGTCATGGCATTGACGGAGGCCTTAGACCCGAACTCCTCCGTGGCCGGCGAATTCTCCTCGGTGGCTGTCGTCCAAAAAAAGATGGAGGCGGAGGCTAAGGAGCTCCGCAAACAGAATAAGGAGCTCCAAAGCCAGATCCGGCAGCTCCAGGAGCAGATTCGCCAACTGGCCGAAGTGGTGAAGTCGGGGTCACGGACTCCTCCGACTCCTTCCCCGGCCCCAAAGGGATCGGCAGTGGGGAGCGCTTCTGGCCCGGCCCCTGCGCCGGGCGACACAGAGACCCTCAGGGCGGACATAATGAGGGCGACCGGGGTCATGATAGAGGCCCGAATAGGAGAACGCATTGAGCAGGGCATCAGGGAGATCAAGGCTGCCCTGGGCCTCAATTCCCCGGCGACCTCAATCCGCCCTGAGCACCGCCCGCCGCTACAAAGCGACGGGCAATATGACGTCCTGTCTAGGATCCCCGGCGCAGGGGGACCGGGATTCAGGGACGCTCCCCATCTGCGGGGGGCGCGAGGTGCGGCGTTCCCGCCGTTGGGAGCGAGTCAGCCCGTCAGCCGGCCTGCCTCCGGCAGTCAGCAGCCGGGGCCGTCGGGCATGGCGCGCCAGGACGGATGGAGCACGGTGGTGAAGCGGGGCGGCAAAACACGCAACGTCCCTGAGAGGCAGACCCAGAGTACGCAAAGTACTCAGAGGAGTTCTGGGACTCCCTCTCAGGGGAAGAAGGGTAAGGCGGCCCCGCCGTCACCATCGAAGCTGCGCGCGCCGCGATCGGCGGCCGTGGTGGTCACCCTGTGTCCGGAGGCAGAAGCGGCGGGGGTGACTTACTCCGCCGTCCTCAAGGAGGCGAAGGATAAAATCGACCTCGCCTCCTTGGGGATTGGAAGCTTACGCTTCAAGACCGCGGCTACTGGGGCCCGGATCCTGGAGATCCCGGGGTCCCAGACGGGAGACCAGGCTGACGCGCTCGCGTCGAAGTTCCGGGACGTGTTCCCGGACGGTACGGTCCGCATTGCCAGGCCCACCAAGACCGCAGAGATGAGGGTCATGGGCCTGGATGACGGTACCGACCGGGAAGAGGTGGCGGCCGCCGTGGCACAACACGGCGAGTGCACGGCGGACGCCGTCAACGTCGGGGAGATTCGGCGCGGCGCGTCGGGCCTGGGCACCTGCTGGGTGCGGGCCCCATTAGCCGCGGTGAAGAAAGTGACGACGGCAGGGCGGATCCGTATCGGCTGGGTCTCGGCCGCTGCGGAGCTGCTGCGGCAGAAGCCGCTCCGGTGCTTCAGGTGCCTGGAGAGCGGGCACGTGGTGGCGAGGTGCTCGCACGAGGAGGACCGGAGTGGCTTATGCTACCGGTGTGGGGTTCCCGGCCATAAAGCGGCCGGATGTTCGGCGACCCCACACTGCGTGGTTTGCGCAGCGGCGGGTCGCCCAGCCGACCACCGGGTGGGGGCCAAAAAGTGCCCCCAGTCCCGGTCCAAAAGACTGAGGGGATCCGCACTGTCGTCGGCCCGCGGCAATGGCCGCCGGGGAGATGCTGAGGTGATGGACACCGGTCAATAATGGCAGTCCATCGCCTCCTGCAGGGGAATCTCAACCACTGCGCTCGCGCCCAAGATCTGCTTCTGCAGAGCACGGCGCAGTGGGGAGTTGACCTTGCAGTGGTCGCCGAACCATATCGTGTCCCACGTAGTGACCATTGGTTCGGCGACCCCTCTGGCCTGGTGGCCATTGTCGGCGCGGGCAACCCCGCGACCCCGCTCGTCAGCCGCCTATTCGGCGGAGCGGGGTACATAGGTGTGAGTTGGGGGGAAACCGTCGTTGTCGGGACATACTTCTCTCCGAACAGGACTCTCGCCGAGTTCGAGCAGTTCATGGACGGGCTGGGGGCCGCTATGGAGCTATACTCGGCCCGTCCAATGATGGTGAGGGGGGACTTCAATGCCAAATCCACGGCATGGGGCTCCCCCATCACCGACTCTCGAGGCAGGGTCCTGGAAGACTGGGCGGCCGCGGCCGGCCTGGTGGTGTTGAACCGAGGGTCGGCTGCCACGTGCGTGAGACAGCAGGGGGAGTCGCATGTCGACGTATCCCTCTGCAGTCCAGCGATCGCACAGAGGGTGCGGAGCTGGCAGGTGTTGGATGAGGTGGAGACGCTATCCGATCATCGTTACATTCGGATAGACGTTCTCCCCTCACCCGTAGCTCCGCACCCCGGTCGCCAGGAGAGGAATGTCCCACAACTCCCCAGATGGGTGTTGAAACGTCTGAATAAAGACGTGCTGATGGAGGCTTCCATCGTCCAGGCCTGGGTTCCCATACCGGAGGGGCCTGTGGAGGTCGACGCAGAGGTGGGCTGGTTCGGTGAGGCTCTGTCGCACATTTGCGACGCGGCGATGCCCCGAGCCGGCCCTCGACCTCCTAGGCGTCAGGTGTACTGGTGGTCGGAGGAGATAGCGGCGTTGAGGGAGGAGTGCTCCGCCGCCCGCCGCCGGTACACCAGGCACCGCCGACTCAGGCGGGGCCGCGACGCCGACGAGGAAGCACAGCTGTACGAGCAGTACAAAGAGAGGAAGAAAGCTCTGCAGCTGTCCATCAGCAGGGCCAAGGAGACAGCCAGGGAAGAACTCCTGGAGACCCTGGACAGGGACCCATGGGGGCGTCCTTATAGGTTCGTCAGGGGCAAGTTACGCCCCTGGGCGCCCCCCGTGGCAGAGGGTCTCCAGCCGCAGCAGCTGGAGGGGGTGTTGGAGGAGCTGTTCCCGAGACAGCCTCCCTTCACACCTCCTCCGATGATGCCGCGTGGCAGTGATGGAGAGGCCAGCGGCGTCAGCGCTGCTGCGGTTCCTATCATCACCGAGGAGGAGTTCGCCGCGGCCGTGGATAAACTCCGGGGCAAGAATGTCGCCCCGGGTCCGGATGGTATCCACGGCCGCGTCCTGGCCTTGGCCCTAAACACCCTAGGGGACCGACTCCGGCGCTTGTTCAATGCGTGTCTGGAGTCGGGACGGTTTCCCAATCAGTGGAAAGCGGGTAGAGTGGTCCTGCTCCGCAAAGCGGAGCACCCTGCAGGTTCGGTGGTTCCCTCGGCGTTCCGCCCCATAGTGCTGTTGGACGAGATCGGCAAGCTCTTCGAGAGAATCTTGGCGGGCCGACTCGTCCAACACCTGTCCCAGGTAGGTCCCGATCTCAGCCCGAAGCAGTTCGGGTTCCGAGAGGGGCGCTCGACGATCGACGCGATCTCGCGTGTGCGCTCCCTCTCGGAAGAGGCGACGTCCCAGGGTGGGGTGTTGTTGGCGGTCTCGTTGGACATAAAGAACGCCTTCAACACCCTGCCCTTTGCGACTATTAGGGAGGCGCTGAAATACCATCGCGCGCCTCCCTACATTCGGGACGTGATCGGGGCCTACCTCGAGGACAGGTCTGTGCTATGCACGGGGCGGAACGGCGTTGTAGTGTCGAGGGAAATGCAACGCGGTGTTCCACAGGGGTCGGTTCTGGGCCCGATCCTGTGGAACATCGGGTATGATTGGAACCTGCGGGGCGCCCTTTTAACGGGCACTGACCTTGTGTGTTACGCGGATGATACCTTGGTCACTGCCCGGGGGCGGGACCTACTGGAGGCTACCCGCTTTGCCACGGCATGCGTGGCGCTGGTCGTCGGTCGTATAAGAAGGCTTGGGCTCCAGGTGGCGCTGGAGAAGACCGAGGTCCTGTGTTTTCATGGGCCTCGGCGTGCGCCACCTCCGGATGCCCAGCTGGTCGTCAGTGGCCAGAGGGTGGGGGTCAAGCCCTGTATTCGATACTTGGGGCTTGACCTGGACAGTCGTTGGAGCTTCCGCGCTCACTTCCGGAACCTGGTCCCTCGCCTTATGGCGGCCGCCGGCGCTCTTAGCTGGCTGCTGCCAAATGTGAGGGGCCCGGGAGAAGGTTCCCGCCGCCTATACCTCGGCGTGGTGCGGTCCATGGCCCTGTACGGGCCCCCATCTGGGTGGGGGCCCTAGGTAGGGAAAATGTGGCCTGCCTTAACAGGCCACACAGGGTCATGGCCATACGGGCCATAAGAGGCTACCGCACCATATCCGGGGAGGCGGCGTGTCTGCTGGCGGGGTCTCCTCCGTGGGACTTGGTAGCGGAGCTCCACTCGTCAGTGTATCACTGGCGCGCGGAGCGACGTTCCGTGGGGAGGCACCCGCTGGCCATGGGATTGAAGCGCGGAGGTCCGACTTTCGGCGGATCCTCAGGATCAGGTGGAGAGAAAGGCTGGCCAGTCCATCGGCCGGCCTGAGGACCGTCGAGGCTGTCCGTCCCATCCTCAAACGGTGGATGAATAGGAGATGGCCACTGACGTACCGCATGACACAGATATTGTCCGGGCACGGTTGCTTCGGGCGGTATCTGTGTCATGTGGCGAGGAAGGAGCCGACGACCGGCTGCCACGAATGCGGAGGTGTTGAGGACACGGCGCAACACACGCTGGAAGAATGCCCAGCGTTCGTGAGTGAGCGCCGTGTCCTCACACGAATAGTCGGCGGAAAGGGAGCGGGAGTCAGCTCGTCCCGCTTCCCTCCGCCGCAGAAGAGCCAGGCCTAGAGGTGGGAGCGTATCCAACTCCGCCCCCCTCTATCCCCCACTGGGGCCGGGGTGACTGCCTTGAGGGAGGCAGTCCCCCAATCCAAAGGCCCCGGAGGTGTGCGCGTGTACCCACACGCCTCCACAATGGAGTAGGGCGAAATAGGTCGCCCTAACCACAAAACGAGATGGGGCCTGCCCTACAACATCTACAGGGCGGGCCGTCGCCGTCGGAGCTGGGGTAGAATGCACTTGCGAATCCCCTGGCTCCGGCATAGGCGCTCGTAGGTACACCGTGTGGTTTTTTAGTGGGTACAAGTCCCACACACCACCTCGCCATCCCTCCGGCGGGGTGACGGTCTTTTGAAGATTTTTCCACACGATAAAAAAAAAAAAAAAAAAAGGTGTTGCGCTAATGACACATATTTTCGAATCTTGGGAGAAGTCACAGGATGCACTCGGAGTTTTTTGTGACCTATCAAAGGCATTGGATTGTGTGGATCATAAAACGCTTTTGTACAAGCTCGAACATTATGGTATAAGAGATAACGATCTAAAATTAATGAGAACTTATTTAGAGGATAGGGTCCAAACTGTAGATATTGACGGTGTAAAATCTAAGGGAGCTAATATTAAGATGGGCGTTCCACAAGGGTCAATCTTAGGCCCCTTTCTCTTTTTAATCTACATAAATGACCTTCCCTTGGTAGAGAAAATTGCAGATATAGTGCTGTTTGCGGATGATACTTCGTTAGTGTTTAAAATTGGACTATATTGAATTGGAATATAATGATTTATGTATTAGTTTTTCTAAAAGTTTCATCAGCACAGACAATATGGATATGGGGTGTTTGGGAAACTACTCTGCTACCAAAATGTTAGGGAAGCATCAGTCACGTACCTGTATGGTTCTGCGGATTTCTTGGGCTTCAGGGTCTCGAAGGTATCTTCGCTAGCTTTCCAGTTTCACAGTAGGTTAACACAGTTCTAATTTATTTTAATTCACAACACAATGCGCGCGCGCGTCAAGGCCGCTGTACATTCAGTTCAGTACTAGTTAGGGAGGGGAAGGGAACGCGCGGGAACAGAAAACTAACGGACTCTAATATAATATAATATCTATGCTTACGATGATACAGGGTAGATTTTGAACATAGCCCCCGCTCTAAACATAGGATGTTTACGGAATAAATGATCAAAATTAAGGGAAAAATTACAAGGTAAGGGAGCTATACAATACATTACTCAATAGGGAGGCGTATCAGTTTTGTAAGAGAACGTTTTAAGGAACCAGTAGAGGTTTTGACCTCGACCACTCGAATTACACCGTCTTGACCAGGAAATAACTGTACTATACGTCCGCGGCGCCACTCCAAAGGAGAGAGGTTGTCATCCTTTATCAAAACCAATTCATCAACATTAGGAGGATTCATAGGAGAAGTCCACTTATTACGAGTTTGAAGGGTTGATAGGTACTCTGAATACCACCGCGGCCAAAAATGTTGAGTAATTTGTTGCAATAAGTGAAAGCGTGAAATGCGATGTACTCGGGTAACGCAGTAAGGGGTTGACCAATGAGAAAGTGACCAGGGGTTAACACTTCAAGATCATTGGGATCTTGAGATAAGGAACACAAAGGCCGAGAGTTAAGTACAGACTCAATTTTGCAAATACAGTGGTCAATTCCTCAAAGGTAAGGGGATTTTCACCGATTACTGGTTTAAGGTGACAGTTCAGTTTCAGACAATCCTCCCCAGTAAGGACAGGCCGGTGGGTCAAATACCCAATTTATATTCTTGCGGGATAGTTGTGAAGCAAGATCATCATGCTTTTGGGACAGGAATGAATCAAGCTCTCTAATATAGTTACTCGCTCCTAAATAATTTCATCTACAATCCGAACGTATGAGGGTAGGTAATCTGCGACGCGCAACAAATCGGGTAAAGGTAGATAGGAAAGATTCAGTCGTAAGGTCGGATACTACTTCCAAATGTACCGCTTTATTTGACAGGCAAACAAATACACACAGATAACTCTTTACTATTTTCTTATTTCGATAGGATTATACTTTAGTATAGAAAGGGTCCGCAAAGTCAGTGCCAACACGAGAAAATGGTCTAGCCGAAGTAACCCGGTCCCTGGGTAGATCACCCATAGGGGGTTGAGATACGGATGCTTTAAGGCGGTAACAAGAGAGACAATGAAATACATATTATGTTTTGAATAGCACGTCGGACCGATAATATCCAGTATTCACGGGAAAGGATAGCATGTAAGGCATTAGGACCAGCATGAGAATTTTCGATATGATAATGTGAAATTATTAATTTAACAAGGGGGTCAGACTTAGGTAAAAGTAATGGGTGACGAGCATCATATGGGAGTTCAGAATTACGTATACGTCCGCCAACTCTGACTAAATCGTTTTCATCTAGGAAACACGACAGCCGTTTTAAAGGGGATTTAATAACATTACCGCATTTTAAGAATTCTATCTCGTTAGAAAATGCATGTAACTGGGTTGCTTTAATAAGTATCAACAAAGAATTACGTCTTTCGTCAACAGAAAGGTAAGGATTAATAACACGTAAAATAACATTTTTAACATTATAAATAAAACGCAGAATAAAGCCTAACACTCCGACTAGTTTATTTAAGGAACTATACCGGTCGAGGAGAAACGAAAGATCCATAGCTAGCGTAGGTATTTCAATTAACAAACAGCGAAGGCCAGGTAAAGAATCAATAGGATTGTTTGTTGTCTGCACCAATAGGCCAATGATTAGGGGATTCTGTCAACCAGGAAGGAGACCACCATAGATCATGGTTAAGAAGAGACGATGCGCTAAGACCTCGGGAAGCACAATCGCTAGGGTTAATAGAACCAGGAACATGATGCCACTCGGAAGGGAAATCGGATGAGGTGATTTGAGACACGCGGTTTGCTTCGAATGTTTGAAGCAGGTGAGGAGGAGTCTTTATCCATGCCAGCACAATTTTGCTATCTGTCCAACTGTAGATAGCATCCAACACGATTACCTTCTGTAGACAGATGGTAACGTGATGAATTAATTTTGTGAGGAGCACAGCTCCTTTCAATTCCAGCATGGGAATTGTGAGACGAGTACGGATAGGGGCAATCTTACTCTTAGAAATGAGGAGATGGACGGAGCAATGGCCAGAATAGGATTCAGTCCTAAGGTATACAACAGCTGCATAACCAGCCTCCGAAGCATCAAAAAAGCCGTGTAAGGAAATGGAAGTGGCATCCGCAGGCAATATCCGACGAGGAATGCTCAGCTGTTTGATATTCTCCAGGTCTTGTACAAATAATAACCACTCATCAGAAAGGGATTGGTTAAGAGGACCATCCCAGTTGAGGCCCGACATCCATAGACGTTGTATAAACGCTTTGGCTTTAAATACAACTGGAGATATCCATCCACATGGATCATAAATACGAGCGATGAGGGAGAGAACTGTACGCTTGGTTAGGGACTTCTGAGGCTTAAAGGAAAAACTGTATGTAAAGGAATCTGCAGTCGGATTATACTGAATACCAAGTACAGGAATGGTTGGTGGGTTATCTGGGTCATGAAATTCATATGGACCCTGTAGATGTTCGAGGGGAATGTCTTTGAGCAATTCGGGTTCATTACTGATCCATTTTCTCAACTCATAACCACCACAGGCCATTAGGGACTGAAGTTCTGTTTTTAATATTTGAGCTTCACCGAGTGAACTCGCTCCGGTTAGGCAGTCATCAACATAACTATCATTTTCCAGAACAGCAGCTGCTCGTGGGTATGATGAGCGCTCACGTTCAGCAAGCTCTAAAAGGGTACGAATGGAAATGTAGGGACTAGACCGTAGGCCGTAAGTATTTGTAGCTAACTCGTACGTAACAAGAAGTGCAGATGGGGATTCACGCCACAAGATTAACTGATACCGACGATCATTGGGGTGCACCCAGGTCATTCGGAACATCATTTTTATGTCTGTCACAAAGACCACAGCATGTCTACGGAAATTAAGAAGGATATGAGTGATATCTCGTTGGAGCTTTGGACCTGTGTGTAAACACTGGTTTAATGAAATACCATTAGAGGTTGGACTACTTCCATTAAAAACAACACGAATTTTAGAGTGGTCGTCGGCCTTAAACACTCCATGATGGAGAATATAATAATGCTCAAGTAATGATGGATTATAGGAAATGGGAGACATATGGTGAAGATCTATGTACTCACGCATAAATATAATATATTTTTCACGAAGCTCTGAGTTGGCATTGAAACGTCTTTCTAAATTTAGGAAACACTTAACCGCTGTAGACTTGGATTCACTAAGCTGGGGACGATTAGAGATAAACGGAAGTCGGACCATAAAACGACCGTCACTCTCACGGGTGATGCCATTCTTAAAAATACGTTCGCGCTCTAACTCCTTAGGATTGGGATTGAGAACTTGAGGCAGTTCCTCAATTTTCCAAAATTTCTCTACGATAGAGAAATGCCCGTCATAGGGGGTTCAAGGTCGGGGAAATTACCAGCAACAAGTCCAGACAATACACAACCAAAAACGGTTGAAAGGCCGGTCAGACCATGAGGAAGAGAAATCGATTTTTCAGGTTGCATAAGATAACCGAACACGTCGGCACCTAACAATACCTCAATAGGCCCTGGTTTATAAAAGGAGGGGTCCGCTATGGAAAGGTGATTAATACTATTAACGACAGGTCTAGGCAACTCAATCTCAGGATGGGGGCCTGCAATTACATCAACAACCACTGCAGGGGTTGTTATCACAGGATACGATCTATGAACTGGTTTAAAGGTAAAGGAGATAGAACCGCGGGAATATACAGATTGAATGTTGCCAATACCGCGAATAGGTACTGAGTTTGATGATAAGGGGACATTCAATTTCTCAACAGCTAAGTCGGTAGTAAGCAGACAACCTTGTGCGCCTGTATCACATAACGCACGGGCCTCTATAAAATAACCATAAGCCGATTTGACATGAATAATGGCGGTAGGTAGGAGGACTAGGGAATTGGAGGGAATAGACATATGTGGTGAGAAAGCAGGGGGGATACAGGGCCTAGTTATTGGGACGAGTTCCGTCTATGGTTGGTATGCATAGAACGGTCGGGGAGGTCACCTGATTTATGATATGTTTTATCTCGGGAAGTGACCGCGGGGGAAGGGGACGTATGACGATAATCTTGTCGTGAGTATGTAGGAGGAGAAGCTCGACGTGCAGGTGATGACGAATCACAACAGGGAGTACGGCTTTTATAAGGGGGACGGCCCCCGCCCGTGCGGGGAGGTGATGTACGCGGTGCACTATGCACAACAGCATTGCGATAATTTATATTATTACGATTCTGATGGTTAGGACAAACAGGATCTCGAGAATTGTTAAAACACAGTAAGGTGTGATGGGAGGACCGAACACAGACAGCACACCTGTAATCGCGTGTGCAATTGGCTATCAAATGTTTATCTAAACATCGATAGCACATGCCAGACGATTTAATAAAATAAGATCGGTCACGTGGGTTCATATCACGAAATTGGGGACATTCACGTAAATAATGGGAATCACTATTACACATACGGCACTTCTTATTGGAAACTGGTACCTGGGAAACGTAGGCCCTACGCGGGCGGTTAGATTGCTGGTTATGCGAGTATTCAGGTCTTCGTTCAAATGTACGGGAAGTTGGGGCAGAATCTACTAATGCTGCATCACCTACATCATCATGGTGGCAGCACTCATCCTCTAAAAAGGTGATGATCTGATCAAACTGGGGCAGTCAATCACTATCACCACCGTAACGCCGCTCAAAACGAGCCTTTAACTCCAGGGGCAACTTATTAAGGCATATGTGCACTAGCATATATGACCAACTAGTCACAGGTAGCTCTAAGCGTTCTAAACAACGATAAGCTGTTAACAATGGGTTGAGAAACGAAGCACGTAATCCATTCAATTTAGGGGGTATATTAGGTAAGGTAAGGATCTGTGTTATATATGTATCCGCCAGTATTCGCGTATTATGATATCTCCGCTTTAACAAATCACGAGCGATAGGGTAATTCTCTGCTTCAATACGTAAATGTAATAGTAGACGTTTAGGCTCACCCGATATTGCACCAACAAGGTACTGTAACTTATTAGTAGGGCTAAGGTCAGGCTGGGAATCGAAAATACTATCGAATTGGTCGACGAAGCTCAAATAGGATCCACTTTGGCCATTAAAGGTAGGAATAGGTAAGTCGGGTAGTTTATTTTTAATACACATTAGAGGGGAAGATATTAATGGAAGCCGCTTAGGAGTACTCGACTCTGTAGGAGGATCATGGAACAATTCAGGCTGCAACTCACTAAACCTAAGCCGCAACTCATCTACCATAGGCCGCATTGACTTAGATAAGGTTAGGGTGTCACCCGCCGGGGGGGACGAGGAGTGTTTATCCCTACCTCGGGACCTGGACTTCTGGTCCATGACGGACTCCATTACGGAGGCGGACGCCGCCACGCTGCGGTCGGCGAGATCGCGGCCCGTCTCGCGGGCCAGGTCGCGGGCCTCTCGGCCCTCATCAGCGTCGTCGACGCGCTCAACGCGCTCGACGCGCTCGATGCTGGTGGAGGACGGGATGTCCGGCTGCCTGGTGTCGAGCGAGGACGGGCTCGCAAAGACGGCTGTGGCAAAGCGGCCACACGCTGACGGATCGGGGCTTACAGGGGCGGTGGGCGGGGGTGCCCAGCCGTCAAAGATCCCCTGCTCATCGGGTCGCAGGACATTGACCATCTGCGTACCGGTGAGCCCTGGTGCAAAAGGGCAGGCTCCGTCACCGGAGTCCCGGCGGGAGAAGACCCCTGATGACGAAGTAATGTTCGTCCGACCCTCGGAGGTCCCCGGGGGAAAGGGGAAGGTGCCCCCTGAAGGTGATCTGCGGCCTGTGGCCGTCTTCAGGGCGGAGGCCCAAAAAAAGCTGGTAGCCGCCCTGGAGACGGTCCGCCGATGCGGGAACCTTAAGGGGACCGACCAAAGGCTGCTGAGGGAGAATATCGGCGCTGTGATGCGGTTGGCGGAGGGCTTGGATGTGAACGCCCCCGCCAACAACGACTTCACTGCGATGGCTGTGGAGCGCCGGGATATGGAGAAGCGCATTGAGGGGCTCCATAAGGAGAATAAGGAGCTCCGACGCCAGATCCAGGCGCTCCAAGCGCAGATGCAGCAGTTCGCGGCGAAGTCGCACACGTCGCAGACTCCCTCGGCTACTGCCCAGGTACCGCGGGGGCCTTCGAGGGTGGTGGTCTCTGGCCCGGCCCCTGAGCCGGATGAGGTCGGGGCCTTCAGGGCGGAAATAATGAGGGCGACTGGGGATCTCATAGATGCCCGGATAGGGGATCGAATAGACAGGGGCATCCATGAGATTAAGGCTGCCCTGGGTCTCTGCTCTCCGGCTGAATCCATCCGCCCTAATTATCGCCCGCCGCTGCAAAGCGACGGGCAGTACGAGGTGTTGACCCGGCTCCCCGGCGCAGGGGGACCGGGCTTCAGAGACGCTCCTCACCTACGGGGGGCGCGAGGCGCAGGTTTCCCGCCGCTTCCAGCGGCTCAACCGACCAGCCGGCCGACCTCCGGTAGTCAACAGCCGGGGCCGTCGGGAGCGGGGCGCGCTAACGATGGCTGGAGCACGGTGGTGAGACGGGGCGGTAAAAACCGCAACGTCCCTGAGAGGCAGACCCAGAGTACTCAAGGTACTCAGAGGAGCTCTGGGGCCCCCTCTCAGGGTAAGAAGGGCAAACCGGCCCCGCCCTCACCATCAAAACTGCGCGCACCGCGCTCGGCGGCCGTAGTTGTCTCCCTCTGTCCGGAGGCGGAAGCGGCGGGAATGACCTACTCAAAGGTCCTCAAGGAGGCGAAGGACAAGATTGACCTCGCCTCCTTGGGCATAAACAGCCTGCGTTTTAAGACCGCGGCCACTGGGGCCCGGATCCTGGAGATCCCAGGGTCTCAGACGGGTGATCAGGCCGACGCGCTCGCGTCGAAGTTCCGGGACGTCTTCCCGGAAGGTACAGTCCGAATCGCCAGGCCCACCAAGACGGCCGAAATGAGGGTCATGGGCCTGGATGACGGTACCGACCGGGAGGAGGTGGCGGCCGCCGTGGCACAGCACGGCGAGTGCACGGCGGACGCCGTCAACGTCGGGGAGATTCGGCGCGGCGCGTCGGGCCTGGGCACCTGCTGGGTGCGGGCCCCATTGGCCGCGGTCAAGAAGGTCACGACGGCAGGGCGGATCCGGATCGGCTGGGTCTCAGCCGCTGTGGAGCTGCTGCGGCAGAAGCCACTCCGGTGTTACAAGTGCCTCGAGAGCGGGCACGTGGTGGCGAGGTGCTCGCACGAGGAGGACCGGAGTGGCCTTTGCTACCGGTGTGGGGCTCCCGGCCACAAAGCGGCCGGATGTTCGGCGGCCCCACACTGCGTGGTTTGCGCAGCGGCGGGTCGCCCAGCCGATCACCGGGTGGGGGCCAAAAAGTGCCCCCAATCCCGGTCCAAGAGAGCGAGGGGATCCGCACTGTCGTCGGCCCGCGGCAATGGCCGCCGGGGAGAGGCTGAGGTGATGGACACCGGTTAATAATGGCAGTCCATCGCCTCCTGCAGGGGAATCTGAACCACTGCGCGCGCGCCCAGGATCTGCTTCTGCAGAGCGCGGTGCAGTGGGGAGTTGACCTTGCAGTGGTCGCCGAACCATATCGCGTCCCACGAAGCGACCATTGGTTCGGCGACCCCTCTGGCCTGGTGGCCATTGTCGGCGCGGGCAACCCCGCGACCCCGCTCGTCAGCCGCCTATTCGGCGGAGCGGGGTACATAGGAGTGAGTTGGGGGGAAACCGTCGTTGTCGGGACATATTTCTCTCCGAACAGGACTCTCGCCGAGTTCGAGCAGTTCATGGACGGGCTGGGGGCCGCTCTGGAGCTATACTCGGCCCGTCCAATGATGGTGATGGGGGACTTCAATGCCAAATCCACGGCATGGGGCTCCCCCATCACCGACTCTCGAGGCAGGGTCCTGGAAGACTGGGCGGCCGCGGCCGGCCTGGTGGTGTTAAACCGAGGGTCGGCCGCCACGTGCGTGAGACAGCAGGGGGAGTCGCATGTCGACGTATCCCTCTGCAGTCCAGCGATCGCACAGAGGGTGCGGAGCTGGCAGGTGTTGGATGAGGTGGAGACGCTATCCGATCATCGTTACATTCGGATAGACGTTCTCCCCTCACCCGTAGCTCCGCACCCCGGTCGCCAGGAGAGGAATGTCCCACAACTCCCCAGATGGGTGTTGAAACGTCTGAATAAAGACGTGCTGATGGAGGCTTCCATCGTCCAGGCCTGGGTTCCCATGCCGGAGGGGCCTGTGGAGGTCGACGCAGAGGTGGGCTGGTTCGGCGAGGCTCTGTCGCACATCTGCGACGCGGCGATGCCCCGAGCCGGCCCTCGACCTCCTAGGCGTCAGGTGTACTGGTGGTCGGAGGAGATAGCTTCGTTGAGGGAGGAGTGCTCCGCAGCCCGCCGCCGGTACACCAGGCACCGCCGACTCAGGCGGGGCCGCGATGCCGACGAGGAAGCACAGCTGTACGAGCAATACAAAGAGAGGAAGAAAGCTCTGCAGCTGTCCATCAGCAGGGCCAAGGAGACAGCCAGGGAAGAACTCCTGGAGACCCTGGACAGGGATCCATGGGGGCGCCCTTATAGGTTCGTCAGGGGCAAATTACGCCCCTGGGCGCCCCCCGTGGCAGAGGGTCTCCAGCCGCAGCAGCTGGAGGGGGTGTTGGAGGAGCTGTTCCCGAGACAGCCCCCCTTCACACCTCCTCCGATGATGCCGCGTGGCAGTGATGGAGAGGCCAGCGGCGTCAGCGCTGCTGCGGTTCCTGCCATTACCGAGGAGGAGTTCGCCGCGGCCGTGGATAAACTCCGGGGCAAGAATGTCGCCCCGGGTCCGGATGGTATCCACGGCTGCGTCCTGGCCTTGGCCCTAAACACCCTAGGGGACCGACTCCGGCGCTTGTTCAATGCGTGTCTGGAGTCGGGACGGTTTCCCAATCAGTGGAAAGCGGGTAGAGTGGTCCTGCTCCGCAAAGCGGAGCACCCCGCAGGTTCGGTGGTTCCCTCGGCGTTCCGCCCCATAGTACTGTTGGACGAGATCGGCAAGCTCTTCGAGCGAATCTTGGCGGGCCGACTCGTCCAACACCTGTCTCAGGTAGGTCCCGATCTCAGCCCGAAGCAGTTCGGGTTCCGAGAGGGGCGCTCGACGATCGACGCGATCTCGCGTGTGCGCTCCCTCTCGGAAGAGGCGACGTCCCGGGGTGGGGTGTTGTTGGCGGTCTCTCTAGACATTAAGAACGCCTTCAACACCCTGCCCTTTGCGACTATTAGGGAGGCGCTGAAGTACCATCGCGCGCCTCCCTACATTCGGGACGTGATCGGGGCCTATCTCGAAGACAGGTCTGTGCTATGCACGGGGCGGAACGGCGTTGTAGTGCCGAGGGAAATGCAACGCGGTGTTCCACAGGGGTCGGTTCTGGGCCCGATCCTGTGGAACATAGGGTATGATTGGAACCTGCGGGGCGCCCTTGTAACGGGCACTGACCTCGTGTGTTACGCGGATGACACCTTGGTCACTGCCCGGGGGCGGGACCTACGGGAGGCTACCCGCTTTGCCACGGCATGCGTGGCGCTGGTCGTCGGTCGTATAAGAAGGCTTGGGCTCCAGGTGGCGCTGGAGAAGACCGAGGTCCTGTGTTTTCATGGGCCTCGGCGTGCGCCACCTCCGGATGCCCAGCTGGTCGTCAGTGGCCAGAGGGTGGGGGTCAAGCCCTGTATTCGATACTTGGGGCTTGACCTGGACAGTCGTTGGAGCTTCCGCGCTCACTTCCGGAACCTGGTCCCTCGCCTTATGGCAGCCGCCGGCGCTCTTAGCTGGCTGCTGCCAAATGTGAGGGGCCCGGGAGAAGGTTCCCGCCGCCTATACCTCGGCGTGGTGCGGTCCATGGCCCTGTACGGGGCCCCCATCTGGGTGGGGGCCCTAGGTAGGGAAAATGTGGCCTGCCTCAACAGGCCACACAGGGTCATGGCCATACGGGCCATAAGAGGCTACCGCACCATATCCGGGGAAGCGGCGGGTCTGCTGGCGGGGTCTCCTCCGTGGGACTTGGTAGCGGAGCTCCACGCGTCAGTGTATCACTGGCGCGCGGAGCGACGTTCCATGGGTGAGGCACCCGCTGGTCACGAGATTGAAGCGCGGAGGTCCGACTCTCGGCGGATCCTCAGGATCGAATGGCGGGCGAGGTTGATGAGCCCGTCAGCCGGCCTGAGGACCATCGAGGCTGTCCGTCCCACCCTCAAAAGGTGGATGAATAGGAGATGGCCACTGACGTACCGCATGACACAGATACTGTCCGGGCACGGCTGCTTTGGGCGGTATCTGTGTCATGTGGCGAGGAAGGAGCCGACGACCGGCTGCCACGAGTGCGGAGGTGTTGAGGACACGGCGCAACACACGCTGGACGAATGTCCAGCGTTCGAGAGTGAGCGCCGTGTCCTCACACGAATAGTGGGGGACGATCTCTCGCTGCCGAATTTAGTTCGGAGGATGGTCAGTAGCGAGAGATCGTGGCTGGCGGTGAGCTCCTTCTGCGAGGAAGTTATCTCGCGGAAGGAGGCGGCGGAAAGGGAGCGGGAGTCAGATCGTCCCGCTTCCCTCCGCCGCAGAAGAGCCAGGCCTAGAGGTGGGGGCGTACCCAACTCCGCCCCCCTCGATCCCCCACTGGGGCCGGGGTGACTGCCTTGAGGGAGGCAGTCCCCCAATCCAAAGGCCCCGGAGGTGTGCGTGTGTACCCACACGCCTCCACAATGGAGTAGGGCGAAATAGGTCGCCCTAACCACAAAACGAGATGGGGCCTGCCCTACAACATCTACAGGGCGGGCCGTCGCCGTCGGAGCTGGGGTAGAATGCACCTGCGAATCCCCTGGCTCCGGCATAGGCACTCGTAGATACGCCGTGTGGTTTTTGGTGAGTACAGATCTCACACACCGCCCCGCCCCCCCTCCGGGGGGGTGACGGTCTTTTGAATATTTTCCACACGTTAAAAAAAAAAAAAAAAAAGATAAGGTTAGGGTATCTTTATACTCCTTTGTATCAATCACCGGGTCCAAACCGCCAAGGAGACAAGAACACGCTTCATTAAATTTAGCATAGTTCTCATTCAGTTCAGAAAGCCGCGCGATAAGCCTATAACGTGACGCAGAAGGCAGCAAAGCACAAGCATCCGTAATCCAGTCACTGATCAATCGAACAGTACCCAATGACTGACGATACTCAACAGTCTCACTGAATAAACACGCTCTCACCATATCATTAGGATTCGACATCTTTATTTTAAATATTAATTACCACAAACAAAAGAAATATTTAATAAAATATAAAGATATAACTCACGAGTATTTATAAAGGCCAAATAAAATATAATAATAAAGATTATTATTATATTATCAACAATCAACTATATTTTCAACCTAATCAAGAATGTACCTAAACATTACTTAACCAAGCGAAACAATTCTAGCAGGCCGCTTTATATTGACAACTTAGTAGGTAGATGTAACCGTTAAGAATTCACTCAATTTATATCAATCAATACATTACGCTAATATGCAATGATACATTTATAACTTTTATTAAAAAGGTATTAATTATTAATAAACACCTACTCAACAAAATACTAGGTTTATATACGCAAATAGTACTTTTAATTTACGATGTTAAACACGATCACAAGTTATAGGTAAAGGTCAAAGGTCAAGACGAGTAATGCAATAGTATTAATTTAATTTAAGGCAAACTAAGCACAGATTTATTTGGAATAAACAGTTCCGGGTACGGAACAGGCCAGATCAAATGTAATCAGAGGTTTCCAAACTACGCTCTGCTACCAAAATGTTAGGGAAAATACTCTCTGCTACCAAAATGTTAGTGAAAATACTATATATATAGTAGGTTTCACAGTAGGTTTCACAATAGGTTTAACACAGTTCTAATTTATTTTAATTCACAACACAATGCGCGCGCGCGTCAAGGCCGCAGTACGTTCAGTTCAGTACTAGGTAAGAGAAGGGAAGTAAAAGCGCGGGAACAGAAAACTAACGGACTCTAATATAATAATCTGTGCTTACGATGATACAGGGTAGATTTTGAGCAGTAACATAATCTCTGTAACATGCCTTAGGCAGTATTGTATAATTATGGTAATCAGTGGTTAACGTAGTGGGTGACACATTTGTTAAAATTTATTAGTAAATAGCCATAAGTCATATATATAATGTGTAACTGTTTGTTGACCTAAATAAATTAAAAAAAAAAAAAAAAAAACATTAGACTACTGCCTCACTTCTCTGCAGTATTACACTGATTAAGGTTAATTTCATAATAATATAAATCGATGGGGTTAAAACTGCTTTTCCTTTTAAACATATCTTCCACTTATTTTTTTTTTTTTACTGATTGATAGAAGGTACTAAATTAATGTAACTTTTGTGTATTTTGAGAATACGTTTGTGATATAAAACCACATTCGAAGGACTTCTAATTACTACCAACTGTTTTAATCTTATTGTGTATATAATATTTTGACTAACAATTTAGTGCTGGCTGGTAATTTGCATTCACACATTTAAACTTAAAAATGCAAAGTCACAACGATTATTTAAAAGAGCAAGCCTCTTGCTCGCTCTATCCGCGATAAGGCAACCGAAAGAGCGGTAAAAAAATAGCCATAACTATTCAAAAGTACATACCAAACCAAGCCCATTTAAACAAAGGGTTTTCTATTGTATTCTTCACAATTTCTAATAGTATTTATATAGATAAAGAAAGACTACGTAACTTAAGTATGCTCCCGCGTTGTACCGTCGCTCAGCATGTCGTTCTGGCACCACTTCTGCACCTACAGCTTCAATTACGGCATCTTCGGTGACACGTGATCTGGACGTGCGATGACTCATTAGATGTTTCGAAATTATAAGTTTTAGGTTTTTCACACTTCTGATATGTTAGATATATCAACTCTATGTACTAGTACAAGTATGTATTATAATAAAATAACAACTATATAACATTAATTTAACTATGTCTCTAACACAATTCACTTCAGCAATTAAAATACAACCAGCACATCCTGTGCTCAAAGACCGAATGCCGCGGCCTACAAAAACCCTCTCTTTTATACACAGAAGATATGAGTGGGGGTTATATATGCAACTAGTTTAACGATACCGAGTAATAATGAAACTACCTTCTTTTAATATAAAATATCAGATTTTTCGACAATATCGATGTGAACCCTAACATAAGTTTATGTATTATATTAATTCTTCATATATCTTGTGACTCACTGGTTTGTGCTGCGAGTTTGTAAATGTTTTCCAAATTACTTTTAATAACTTAATCCTTGATTTCGTACAAAGATAACACTCTCACTAATATACTTAATATCACACTTTAATATTGGTTGGTCTATGTCGGACCGCAGTTACAGTTATGTGTGTTTCTGTCGGCCGGCCACCGCCTGTGTACATTACAATCAGTCGCCAAAATACAACCGCGAAGACACAACGTCGTTTCGTGACCCTGAGTTCACTATAACAAAAACACGAACAACATCTTTCGGTAATGGATCGTATTACTATATTGCTAAAAATCAGTAGCTTCTATCAAGAAGTCAAAAGATGTCGCTACTAATACTTTTATAGCTACAGGAACGATTAAAGTCGGTGTTCCGCATATGGTTCTTCTATGGTTCTCTTGTAGGGTTAATATATTTAAAATTATAAAATACTGAAATCATAATCATCGTAAAAGAACCATCGCACAGCAAGGCATAAAATTAAAATAAGTACAGTATATTTTCATGTACGTAATGGTATGTTTACAAAAAATATTATACCGTATATTAGTAGTATAAATTCAGGCAGTTACATCGCTATTGTAATAAGTGTCTGGACAGGACAATATAACTTTGAGCACAGTGGTAAGCCAGTTCTTCTTATTCAACAATTTTGCAATATTTTCATCCAATGTTTTAGTGGATTTTATCGATATGTCCATCTTTGCTTGATTTTATTGGTATCTGACCTTATGGAATTCACAATTCAGACATTTCTTGTATACCGGTTGGTCTGTATTTTCAACACCAAGCATAAGTAGGCGGAGAGACAGCCGCACGGAATGGTGTATATGCAACATGACCACAAGTCCCGTTTTGAACGGGACTGTCTCGTCTTTCGTTTCTTGATCCTGGTGGTCCCGAATAGGATCCAGCTTGCATTTCCGTTGGTAGGGTAGGATAAACTGGATGCATTATTTCAAATGGCGTAACGTATGTGGTGGCAAATAACCAGTTCTAAAGAAGCTTTCCTTTTCAAAAGTAGTTGTCCAAATCCAGCACATGCACATAATTGCAGGTTTCTCCTCTCTTGCATGTACCACGAATGAAATCCTTGCATTGCACATTGTTTTTTTAGGTTTTCTGCTTAGGACTCAAACTCTATAGAATATTCTACTGTCTGTCCCCTATTTGGTCTTTCTTCTGTGTTAACTTCATACATATCATCCACAACTTCGGTCTTAATTTCAAAATTCAAAGGATTGGTGGTGGAGAATTTGGTGGTAGAGGTGGTTGTACCGTCATTTTTATCTTACTGTCGTTTTCAGTTATTTCATTTGACACAGACGAAGGCGCAGACCCTGACGGTACACTAGACGTTGACGCTATCTTATCTGCTTCCTCAAACTTAGATTTTAATTACTTTCTTATGTATTTAAAGTTAGGCGAAGGCTTAAAATTGATTGATTTAGCAGCTTCAGGTAACATTTCTGAACTTGCTCCAGATGACATGCATTTCTTATTTGATAATTTATTTAAAAAGCGTTATATATGAACTATGATATGCAATAACTTTGCAAACGATGACATATTTAATGCGAGTTTATAGATTATAGTTTTCGTGTGATCTATCACAGTAACCGGGTGCACAAGAGTTTTCTGTTCGGGAGTATCATCGAAAGGCCACTCACACGGATCGCGAATAAGCCAAGACGGCCCGTGAAACCACAGCGGATAAGCTTGTCCTGGGCCAATCCGCGGGACAAACAATCGGCGGGGTTATCACTACCTGCGGTATGATGAAAACAAGACGCGGGAATATTATCAATAATTTTAACAACACGATTGGCTACAAATGTGTGCCAGCGTTGCGGCGATGCATTTAACCAACTCAATACCACCTTTGAGTCGGTGATTGCGAATACTTTAGTTATTTTGTATGATTGCGAAAAATTTATTCAAATAAACTTAATATATAGGGTGTAACGGAAAGGCTATATCAATGCAAAAACCACGGGGCCTGCCCATGGTTATATAGCACCTCCGATGGTTTTTTGAAGTATAACTACACTTGAAAGGCATTTACCACCATGCCTACATCCAAAACTAATTTAGAATTATGTTACTTTGCACAACACTAGAGCCCCAAGCAGCTCTTCCGATCATTGACATCACAATACCTAAAATAACACAAACTTACTGGAATAAAAGACCTCTTCATATTGCTCCTGGGTATTTTTATTACATTTTGGGTTCCGGATAAAAATAAATTTTAATTCCATTCCAATGTTACTGTTGCAGTCACACCAAAGAAATATTGACATGCAAACCATTCCATTATAGTAGCCGGCCAGTAGATAGTAATTTTTTTTTTCAGAATATTTGTCACATTACGATTGCCTATGCAGTCTACTGCGATTTTTTTAAAAGATGATAATGGAATGTAACCCACGTCTACTCTGAACAGAACTTTACTCCGATGGTTCGATACCCTTACTATTCCAAGGGTATATCCTACTATACCCTTGGAGTAACATTCGATTCAGCAATAGACAGCCAATTAAAGGAGAAGAATTAATACTAAACTCTTCAATAAATTACTGCAAACATGTTCTGATTATGTTATTACAAATTATTTAAAATTCAATATCATTACTCATCAGTCAAGTGTATGTAGGATATGTAAGTATGATTGAATGATAAACTTAAAAATTATGATAAAATTATTTAACTTTGTGAAAATAAAAAACCTTAAAACAATCTAAGCCGTCCCCGTCCTTTTGTTACTGAAGTGCACGCTAGTGATAAGGAATAATGCCGCTTTTTGTTGATGCGATGCTCCTCACATTTCACATAATCGTTTCGTAGAACTGTTTTTCTAAGACACTGTTTTGCTAAGTGTCATGTTTTTATGTTGACTACGAGTTAAAATAAACAATGTTATATTTTGTTGTTCCGAAGTTTGAGTGAGTACGATTTAAAGCGCGTCTTGTATTTAATATTATTTTGACACGGACATACTAGCGTCCACATGGCATGTCAGGGCAGTAGTTAACTCAGGCAATTGGCGTTGAAAAATTCATGTCAACCCGTAGTTCACACGAGCAGTTCAGTGGAGAAAAGATTATCCAGCAGCTTAATTCTACTGCACAACAACCTCATTCATAAATAAATAATTCATTACAAATACATAAATCATATTGAAAACCACTAGGAGATCATGACAACGACGATAAACTGTCCTAATAAGGTTTTGTAAAATTAAAACGGAACTCTGATTTCTAATTTTAGGGGAACTCCACGTAAGTAGGTAATAACGTAGGGCAACCCCTAGGGTGTGGACTAATTCAATTTACGAGAAGTGTATTTTTTTAATCTTTGCAAGTAGTGTTTAATTATTTTTTAGTGAAATATTCTTGATGATATTAGAATATGGTAGAAGGGATATGTTAATAAACTGTTAGTAGTAATTGTATTGAATTGTAAAGAAAGTAATTGTTAGTAACAATTTACCAGGAATGATAGGGAGCTCCGGAACTGTAACCGAAACTATCGGATATCCGATATAAAAAATATTCTTGACCGTAACCGAATCCGAAATAATAGTTTCGGACAATATCGGATAGGGACGGAGCCTAATTGAGACACGTTATATAACCATTTTATTAGCTATTTGTATTTTCCTTTTGAAATTCCTTAAAAAAATCATATCCGTAACCGAAATTATCCGAAACTAACGGATAATCCGAAATAATTATATATCCGTATCCGTATTGTTAACAATTTACCACGTAACGGAAAGTGACGACGTGACATCGTGATAGTAGTCAAATACTTGCTTATCACAAATAAAACACATACACACCTAAATAGGTATTCATTACTATTTCTAAGAATTGACATTTTTCGTTGTCGAAATTAAGACACGTGTAAAATGGTCACCCTATTATACCAGGCGAACATATTACCACACACTTATTGTAATACTGGCTTAATTAAAAAATTACAAATTTTGTAAAGTCCACTTTATTACTGTGGTATTAAAGTCTAATTTCAATAATTTCCAATTTTGAATTACACCAGTATTGCACTAGATATATGCGATAGATTTAACAATACATACTTTGAAATTGTAAACGTTTGTCGGCTCAGTCATTGTCTAGGCATTAACACGTTAAGTTGTTTTTGTTTAGTGTGAAATTTCTTTTTAAAAATGTCTTTAAGTAATAGTGAATATTACGAAATGATGCACTGTGTAGGAGCTACGGATGGTAATTTAAGTGGTGCTCGTGAACTTTACCGTCAGCGTTTTATCTCTGGCAGGCCTGCTACTGAGGCTCGGATGCTCCCTTCGATAGCATGTTTCCGTCGGATGACACACCGCCTGTATGAAACCGGCTCTTTTCGTGCACCAGCTTCGGAAGGTCGTGCGACCAGGCAAGATACTGAGTTGTTTTCTGATGCTGTACTAGAGCACTTCGAGGAAAACCGGGGACGAGCACTCGTCGTACTGCCTTAGTGTTGGGTGCTGAGAGCCACATGCTGGCGAAGTGTGGCGAGTGCTGCGGGATGATGGCCAACATCCTTATCACTTATAGCGCACTCAAGAGTTGACGGCCGCCGATTTTGGTTCACGTGTTACTTTCTGCGACTGGTACCGACGGCAGGTCGACGATATCAGCTGACTTTGGCTCCAAAGTGCTATGGACCGATGAGGCGTCATTCACAAGGGCAGGAATAAGTAACGTGCATAACGAGCATAGTTGGTCACGTACAAATCCGCATGCTTCGACTAATTCGTCATTTCAACACCAATGGCGTTTAAACGTCTGGGCTGGTATTATCGGAGACGTTCTCGTGGGACCAGTTTTCCTGCCGTACAGGCTGAATGGACAAAATTACTTAAATTTTTTGAGGAATGAATTGGATGACGCCCTTGCAGTCTCGTAATGAATAATGAAATGATATATCAGCACGACGGTGCACCAGCACATTTTGCTCGCGACGTACGAGAACACTTGAATGCGCGCTTCCCTCAGTGGATAGGACGAGGAGGTCGTGTCGCCTGGCCAGCACGATCTCCAGACCTCACTCCACTAGACTTCTTTTTGTGGGGTTTTGTAAAAAATACGGCATACTCAGTGGAGTGTGCGACATCTGAGGAAATGATAATGCGTATTGAAGCTTGCTTCAGGCCGGTGACGTCAGAGATGTTGTGTAATGTGCGAAGCTCCCTGTACAAGCGTACAGCCTTGTGTATATAGCAGGAGGGAAGGCACTTTGAACCCCTCCTTTAAGTAGGTAAGTAAATCTACTTACCTAATAACTCTCTACTTACGAACAACATTAATTTGCAATAAAATCTATTGTCGGACGCATGGCCTTATTGTGACGTGGCGAGTACTAGGTGCACATGAGTAGGCGGAAGAGAGCGCGGAAGGAGTGACATTGATGTTGCGATGAGATTAATGACTGCATAGTGTTGGGGGCACACGTTTGTTTTGATGTGACACTAAATTAGTTAAAAAAAAGAAATAATAATTTAATATTATTCAAGTTCATTACATTTGATCAGAAACCTATGCACAAAGGTTTTAAATAACTAGCTGTATCCGATCCTTTTCGCTTGATATACCCTTTCCGTTACACCCTGTATAAAGTCAAGTTTTTTTATTCTACTGCTAGATAATAATACAACTGCACAGAGCTCAAGCCGTGCGGCGGACATTGGTTTCATGGGGGAAAGCTTTGACTTTACACAAACGAGATTTACTATGTATTATTACTTGTATACACTTGTAAATATACAACTCCACCATACTCTCTAGCGTCGGCAAAACCTATGAGGTTGACAGTCGCGCCAGCGACGACATCCAGGTGTCGTGGTAAGTATAATTTATTTAATTGCGGTAGTGTGGAACAAAATTGTCTTCAGGTGGATACTATGTGCGCGGGCGGGGTGTCATCCCAGTCACATTTATCCTTAATAAGGAGCTTGGCGAACAATGTGACGGGAGCCACCAGTCTTAAAACGTGCCACTATGGATAACATATGACGTTTGGTACATGCATCGTCAAGTTCTGCGACCTACACGCGAAAACAATCAGTTGACATGTCCCAACGAAGGCCTAAAATTTTATGCGGAACCGTTGTATCAAATTCAATAGTAGACAAAGAAAACAGTAAAAAAATTCCAAAAATGTTTTCATTCATCCAACATATTCTCTTTTCAAGTCGATACACTAGCTTCGTTACCTGCTTTATAGTAAGAACCATCGAGGTCCTCAAAATAGCTAATAACCGCAGACACTACCTTTTCATTGTTGGCAAATCTTTAGCCGCCACCGAGCCATTTTTTCAAATTTAGAAAAAGTATATAATCCGAGGGAACCAGATCTGGCGAATAGGGTGCGTGAGGAAGCAAGTCGAACTTCAACTCATGGAATTTAGCCAACGCAATGACGCACGTATGGACTGGTGCGTTGTCGTTTTGAAACAACACTTTCTTTTCCGTCAGATGGGGCCACTTTTTTCTTGATTTCATCACTTAAACGCTACAATAAGACTGCATAATATGCGCTAATGATTGTTTTTCCTTTTTCGAGATAATCAATAAATATTATTTCACGCGCATGCCAAAAAACGGATACCATGACCTTGCCCGCTGACTGAACTGTCTTTGTATTCTTTGGAGCCGATTCTCCCTTTTCAGTCCATAGCTTTGTTTGCACAGTGGACTCAGGTATAAAATGATGAACCCATGTTTCGTCCATGGTTATTAATCGACGCAAAAACTCGGCTTTATTGGTGCGAAACATTGCCAAAGACACGATGGAAACATCCTCACGACGCTTTGTATTCTCCATTGTGAATAAACGCGGCACCCATATTGCGCACAGCTTTCTCATGTTCAGATTTTCGGTCCAAATGCGATGCACCGCACTTTTCGAAATTTAACACATTAAGTCGTTGAAAAGTTGTATTGTCAATTGCAGTAATTGTTTTTTTAAAACTACTTGTATTCATAAGTTTGGTCGGGTCCTTTTGGGACCACTCGTATATACCATATATTTGAGAGTCCATAAAGTATACTTTGATTTTTGGTCTGTTAAATTATTTTATAATATGTTATTGTTATTACTACTATTGCAGTAGAATTAAATTTGTAATAATTAAATTATGAGTGGTCCTTGTTACATTAGTATATTACAGTAGACTCATATGCGTACTTTTCTCAAACACTTTTTATGATCAAGTATTGTTTTTCTCTTTTTGTTTGTATAATTTTTATTATTTTGCGTTCGGTGGAATTATTTGTAAGTTTAATTATATTGTAGAATGCTTTGAGTTGTTGTTGATATTTTACGGGACAGTATGTTTACCTGAGAAACAGGCATTTTCTGCTTCTGACTATAATTTTTACACTTGTTAAACAAAACATCTGCTACCCATTGCTCTGAATAACCTCTCTGAAGCTTTTCCTTTTTTAGGTCTTTTATGGAAGGTATTTTTAGGTCTCTACCTAAACGACCTTTGTTGACAGTTCCCAGCGACCGTATTCCCTGTTTGGCCAAATGAGCAATCAATTCTGGTGATGTATAATAATTATCAAAGAATAATTTGTAATTTTTATTCTTTGGTATGGACCTAACTAAGCGTACTACGATATTTGAACTAGCTCCTAAGTCTGGCTCACTTGGATGTCTTAGCTCGGGATCGTTCTCCATTCCAGAATAAATTTCAAAATCGTAAGCAAAGCCACGATCGTCGCAGAGAATAAGCAGTTTATAGCCCCGTTTGTGTGGCTTATTAGGTAGGTATTGTCGAAGAAGATTACAGGCTTTTGTCGCGCACATTTGCTCGTCGACTGATAGTGCTTCTCTTTTCGGCACGCTTTGACATTTTTTTTAATGTTTCCAATATGGGCCTAATTTTATGCAAACGGTCATACCCTGGACTATCTGATGGCGGTTGCGTAGAATTATCGTTAAAATGTAGGAATTGACAGATTTTTTTGAATTGATTTAGCGACATCGTCTTTATAATCAAAGGAATACCTAATTCAGATGCCCAATACATTCGAATATTTGGCAGTGGCGCCAGACTCATAATCACACAGATACCTGTAAACTTTTCCAATTCATTAGTTGTTATTATATACGGCTTTGATGGATTTTTTGTATACTAAATTTGTGCATTTCTTCTACGATATGTTGAAATAATTCATTATCAAAAAACCATGAAAAATATTGCAGGGGAGTTTCGAAGTCTATAATCGGTGACTGTAAATTTGTGTTTCCAGTACATGATAAAGGAAGTGATTGGAAAGAAGTTTTCTTCCAAATAAATCTCCTCTTTTTTCTTTGAGTGACAGAGCCAGGGATTCTAGATCTATGACCGATTGTGTTACTCATACTCCATGATCGTCTAGATGCCCGACATTGTGTAATGGTACCTGTAGTTGTCCCGGAAGTCATTCCTGATGTACTAGACTGAGGCTCTAATATTTCTGGTTGATAATTTTCAATATTCGTAACAACCTCGTTAACAGGAGACGAACACTGACGTTTCTGCGGAGATGAGGAAGTTTCCACGTCGCTAAGCGCCTCGGATAAAATGTTTCGGATTGATTGAACTTTTTCGATGTCATCATCACTTTCAGCGTCATAGAAATCTTGTTCATCTTCGCTTCCAGGAGGAATATTCAAGAAACCCTCAATATCTGCATCACACAATCTTCTTCGCGACATTATCTATAATAAAATCAAAGTATTCACAAGGACAGCAACACATATAAAACAACAACATATATAAAAATATGATTTACTGATACGTTTACTATTGTAATATAAAAAACAACTTACTAACGCAACACTTTCATTCAAATTTCACCCTGAGTTCACTATAACAAAAACACGAACAACATCTTTCGGTAATGGATCGTATTACTATATTGCTAAAAATCAGTAGCTTCTATCAAGTCAAGTCAAAAGATGTCGCTACTAATACTTTTATAGCTACAGGAACGATTAAAGTCGGTGTTCCGCATATGGTTCTTCTATGGTTCTCTTGTAAGGTTAATATATTTAAAATTATAAAATACTGAAATCATAATCATCGTAAAAGAACCATCGCACAGCAAGGCATAAAATTAAAATAAGTACAGTATATTTTCATGTACGTAATGGTATGTTTACAAAAAATATTATACCGTATATTAGTAGTATAAATTCAGGCAGTTACATCGCTATTGTAATAAGTGTCTGGACAGGACAATATAACTTTGAGCACAGTGGTAAGCCAGTTCTTCTTATTCAACAATTTTGCAATATTTTCATCCAATGTTTTAGTGGATTTTATCGATATGTCTATCTTTGCTTGATTTTATTGGTATCTGACCTTATGGAATTCACAATTCAGACATTTCTTGTATACCGGTTGGTCTGTATTTTCAACACCAAGCATAAGTAGGCGGAGAGACAGCCGCACGGAATGGTGTATATGCAACATGACCACAAGTCCCGTTTTGAACGGGACTGTCTCGTCTTTCGTTTCTTGATCCTGGTGGTCCCGAATAGGATCCAGCTTGCATTTCCGTTGGTAGGGTAGGATAAACTGGATGCATTATTTCAAATGGCGTAACGTATGTGGTGGCAAATAACCAGTTCTAAAGAAGCTTTCCTTTTCAAAAGTAGTTGTCCAAATCCAGCACATGCACATAATTGCAGGTTTCTCCTCTCTTGCATGTACCACGAATGAAATCCTTGCATTGCACATTGTTTTTTTAGGTTTTCTGCTTAGGACTCAAACTCTATAGAATATTCTACTGTCTGTCCCCTATTTGGTCTTTCTTCTGTGTTAACTTCATACATATCATCCACAACTTCGGTCTTAATTTCAAAATTCAAAGGATTGGTGGTGGAGAATTTGGTGGTAGAGGTGGTTGTACCGTCATTTTTATCTTACTGTCGTTTTCAGTTATTTCATTTGACACAGACGAAGGCGCAGACCCTGACGGTACACTAGACGTTGACGCTATCTTATCTGCTTCCTCAAACTTAGATTTTAATTACTTTCTTATGTATTTAAAGTTAGGCGAAGGCTTAAAATTGATTGATTTAGCAGCTTCAGGTAACATTTCTGAACTTGCTCCAGATGACATGCATTTCTTATTTGATAATTTATTTAAAAAGCGGTATATATGAACTATGATATGCAATAACTTTGCAAACGATGACATATTTAATGCGAGTTTATAGTGAACGAGGACGCGACCATAGTGGGGATGCCAGCCTAACACCTATTGTTCTCGCGTATCCGAATCGGCGCTTGCTACGCACGTCCTTGGTGAGCCGAGTTAGTTCGACATCCGTCGCCCGGTGTGAAGGACACCTCACGGCTACTACTTTTGCGTTCTTGCTACTCGTCCACAATTATGTTTTATTGTTTTTTTGTTAATATATATACGAGTGATAAACTGTGTTCATAAATTAATAGAATGAACTATAGTTTAATTTTATTATATACTCTTACAGTTCAGAAGTGCGATGGACAATTTAACTGCGTAGTTAACCGATGAACGCTTGTTCTTGTGTTTCCGGGATAGACAATTTAACTGCGTAGTTAGCCGAAGAACGCTTGTTATTGTGTTTGTTTACGACGTAACTGTGATATTTATAGTACTAATATTGTGACTATGGGGTCGAAGTCAAAAAAAGACAAATCAAGTGCAAGACGGGAAAAGCGTTTACGTCGTCGGTTGCTTGCCGAAATAGAAAACCGTCGGTTGGCACAACGGTTACATAATTTGGAAAATGAAATTTACAAAGCTCGGCATGTTCCAATTGACGGAGGGTTGCAGTCGACCTCATTACATTACAGGCCATGCCGTCTGTGATTGTTAGTGAGCGGGCCGCGCACTCACAGTCTACAGTGCAGACTCCTTCGTGCACAATTGGTTCGCTGCCTGTTGTAGTCGCACAGGACTCAACGACTATCACAGGCAGACCACAGCTGTCATCTCAAGAGGGATTTACGTATGATGAACATTGTAATAATAGTTCTTTCAATACTAATATTCGTTATGTAGGTCGGAGTGACCCAGTACCTGAATACGACCCTCAAACGTCGTTAATAACCATGGAGTTGTGGCTCCGTAAGGTAGAGGGCATTTCCAACATGTATGGCTGGGATGAGAAAACATTACTATTTAATTGCGCTTCAAAATTAAAAGGTTATGCTCGTAGTTGGTATAATCAATTACAACTGCAAGATATAAACCGCCCTTGGGCGGAATTTAAAAATAAATTGTTAACAGCTTTTCCGTCCCATAAAAGTAAATTAAGTATGTTACGTGATTTAGTAAATACCATTAGGCGTCCCGATATGGATTATTTACCATTTTACTATGATAAACTGGCGCTAGGTAATGCATGTAACATACAACCATCGTTAATAACAGAGGCAATTATAGGTACGATAGGTAACGAGTTGGTAGAAATAGAAGCGATATCGGCGGGTTGTCGTGAACCAAATTCATTATTAAATTATTTGTCATCATTGAGAATCTCAGCTTTAGCCGTTCCAGTGTCTCACAAATATGAGAGTACGGACGTTAGGTATTCTAATAATGTTAAATGTCACACTTGCAAAAGGCGCGGTCATACTGCCAATCGTTGTACTTATAAAATGCGTGAAAAATTAGTAAGTAATTGTTCGTTTTGTAGTAAAAAGGGACATAATGAAAATAATTGTTTTTTAAAAATACGTAAATGTTCATATTGTAATAAAATGGGTCACATTAAGGAGGAATGCTTCAAACTTAAAAGTCGTAATACAAAAAACTCTATGCCTCCGCAAAAGGTACAATTGATTACTGATCGTGATGAAGGTTCAAAGTATTTTATGCCCATAATTATTAATGACATAAAAGTAAATGCTTTTATAGATTTTGGAAGTACATGCATTACGATAACGGAGTCGGTGGCTAATCAACTATTGCTGGACATTCAACCGTGTGCAGAAAATAATGTAATAAAAGGTTTCGGTGGATCAATTGTTACACCTCTTGGCGAGGTTTTGATTACTATAAAAGCTGATGAAGCCATGTGTAAAGATTTAAAGGCTTACATTGTGCCTAACATATCTCAAGATATAGGTGTAATAGTTGGTCCCTGTTTGGCCAAATGAGCAATCAATTCTGGTGATGTATAATAATTATCAAAGAATAATTTGTAATTTTTATTCTTTGGTATGGACCTAACTAAGCGTACTACGATATTTGAACTAGCTCCTAAGTCTGGCTCACTTGGATGTCTTAGCTCGGGATCGTTCTCCATTCCAGAATAAATTTCAAAATCGTAAGCAAAGCCACGATCGTCGCAGAGAATAAGCAGTTTATAGCCCCGTTTGTGTGGCTTATTAGGTAGGTATTGTCGAAGAAGATTACAGGCTTTTGTCGCGCACATTTGCTCGTCGACTGATAGTGCTTCTCTTTTCGGCACGCTTTGACATTTTTTTTAATGTTTCCAATATGGGCCTAATTTTATGCAAACGGTCATACCCTGGACTATCTGATGGCGGTTGCGTAGAATTATCGTTAAAATGTAGGAATTGACAGATTTTTTTGAATTGATTTAGCGACATCGTCTTTATAATCAAAGGAATACCTAATTCAGATGCCCAATACATTCGAATATTTGGCAGTGGCGCCAGACTCATAATCACACAGATACCTGTAAACTTTTCCAATTCATTAGTTGTTATTATATACGGCTTTGATGGATTTTTTGTATACTAAATTTGTGCATTTCTTCTACGATATGTTGAAATAATTCATTATCAAAAAACCATGAAAAATATTGCAGGGGAGTTTCGAAGTCTATAATCGGTGACTGTAAATTTGTGTTTCCAGTACATGATAAAGGAAGTGATTGGAAAGAAGTTTTCTTCCAAATAAATCTCCTCTTTTTTCTTTGAGTGACAGAGCCAGGGATTCTAGATCTATGACCGATTGTGTTACTCATACTCCATGATCGTCTAGATGCCCGACATTGTGTAATGGTACCTGTAGTTGTCCCGGAAGTCATTCCTGATGTACTAGACTGAGGCTCTAATATTTCTGGTTGATAATTTTCAATATTCGTAACAACCTCGTTAACAGGAGACGAACACTGACGTTTCTGCGGAGATGAGGAAGTTTCCACGTCGCTAAGCGCCTCGGATAAAATGTTTCGGATTGATTGAACTTTTTCGATGTCATCATCACTTTCAGCGTCATAGAAATCTTGTTCATCTTCGCTTCCAGGAGGAATATTCAAGAAACCCTCAATATCTGCATCACACAATCTTCTTCGCGACATTATCTATAATAAAATCAAAGTATTCACAAGGACAGCAACACATATAAAACAACAACATATATAAAAATATGATTTACTGATACGTTTACTATTGTAATATAAAAAACAACTTACTAACGCAACACTTTCATTCAAATTTCACCCTGAGTTCACTATAACAAAAACACGAACAACATCTTTCGGTAATGGATCGTATTACTATATTGCTAAAAATCAGTAGCTTCTATCAAGTCAAGTCAAAAGATGTCGCTACTAATACTTTTATAGCTACAGGAACGATTAAAGTCGGTGTTCCGCATATGGTTCTTCTATGGTTCTCTTGTAGGGTTAATATATTTAAAATTATAAAATACTGAAATCATAATCATCGTAAAAGAACCATCGCACAGCAAGGCATAAAATTAAAATAAGTACAGTATATTTTCATGTACGTAATGGTATGTTTACAAAAAATATTATACCGTATATTAGTAGTATAAATTCAGGCAGTTACATCGCTATTGTAATAAGTGTCTGGACAGGACAATATAACTTTGAGCACAGTGGTAAGCCAGTTCTTCTTATTCAACAATTTTGCAATATTTTCATCCAATGTTTTAGTGGATTTTATCGATATGTCTATCTTTGCTTGATTTTATTGGTATCTGACCTTATGGAATTCACAATTCAGACATTTCTTGTATACCGGTTGGTCTGTATTTTCAACACCAAGCATAAGTAGGCGGAGAGACAGCCGCACGGAATGGTGTATATGCAACATGACCACAAGTCCCGTTTTGAACGGGACTGTCTCGTCTTTCGTTTCTTGATCCTGGTGGTCCCGAATAGGATCCAGCTTGCATTTCCGTTGGTAGGGTAGGATAAACTGGATGCATTATTTCAAATGGCGTAACGTATGTGGTGGCAAATAACCAGTTCTAAAGAAGCTTTCCTTTTCAAAAGTAGTTGTCCAAATCCAGCACATGCACATAATTGCAGGTTTCTCCTCTCTTGCATGTACCACGAATGAAATCCTTGCATTGCACATTGTTTTTTTAGGTTTTCTGCTTAGGACTCAAACTCTATAGAATATTCTACTGTCTGTCCCCTATTTGGTCTTTCTTCTGTGTTAACTTCATACATATCATCCACAACTTCGGTCTTAATTTCAAAATTCAAAGGATTGGTGGTGGAGAATTTGGTGGTAGAGGTGGTTGTACCGTCATTTTTATCTTACTGTCGTTTTCAGTTATTTCATTTGACACAGACGAAGGCGCAGACCCTGACGGTACACTAGACGTTGACGCTATCTTATCTGCTTCCTCAAACTTAGATTTTAATTACTTTCTTATGTATTTAAAGTTAGGCGAAGGCTTAAAATTGATTGATTTAGCAGCTTCAGGTAACATTTCTGAACTTGCTCCAGATGACATGCATTTCTTATTTGATAATTTATTTAAAAAGCGGTATATATGAACTATGATATGCAATAACTTTGCAAACGATGACATATTTAATGCGAGTTTATAGTGAACGAGGACGCGACCATAGTGGGGATGCCAGCCTAACACCTATTGTTCTCGCGTATCCGAATCGGCGCTTGCTACGCACGTCCTTGGTGAGCCGAGTTAGTTCGACATCCGTCGCCCGGTGTGAAGGACACCTCACGGCTACTACTTTTGCGTTCTTGCTACTCGTCCACAATTATGTTTTATTGTTTTTTTGTTAATATATATACGAGTGATAAACTGTGTTCATAAATTAATAGAATGAACTATAGTTTAATTTTATTATATACTCTTACAGTTCAGAAGTGCGATGGACAATTTAACTGCGTAGTTAACCGATGAACGCTTGTTCTTGTGTTTCCGGGATAGACAATTTAACTGCGTAGTTAGCCGAAGAACGCTTGTTATTGTGTTTGTTTACGACGTAACTGTGATATTTATAGTACTAATATTGTGACTATGGGGTCGAAGTCAAAAAAAGACAAATCAAGTGCAAGACGGGAAAAGCGTTTACGTCGTCGGTTGCTTGCCGAAATAGAAAACCGTCGGTTGGCACAACGGTTACATAATTTGGAAAATGAAATTTACAAAGCTCGGCATGTTCCAATTGACGGAGGGTTGCAGTCGACCTCATTACATTACAGGCCATGCCGTCTGTGATTGTTAGTGAGCGGGCCGCGCACTCACAGTCTACAGTGCAGACTCCTTCGTGCACAATTGGTTCGCTGCCTGTTGTAGTCGCACAGGACTCAACGACTATCACAGGCAGACCACAGCTGTCATCTCAAGAGGGATTTACGTATGATGAACATTGTAATAATAGTTCTTTCAATACTAATATTCGTTATGTAGGTCGGAGTGACCCAGTACCTGAATACGACCCTCAAACGTCGTTAATAACCATGGAGTTGTGGCTCCGTAAGGTAGAGGGCATTTCCAACATGTATGGCTGGGATGAGAAAACATTACTATTTAATTGCGCTTCAAAATTAAAAGGTTATGCTCGTAGTTGGTATAATCAATTACAACTGCAAGATATAAACCGCCCTTGGGCGGAATTTAAAAATAAATTGTTAACAGCTTTTCCGTCCCATAAAAGTAAATTAAGTATGTTACGTGATTTAGTAAATACCATTAGGCGTCCCGATATGGATTATTTACCATTTTACTATGATAAACTGGCGCTAGGTAATGCATGTAACATACAACCATCGTTAATAACAGAGGCAATTATAGGTACGATAGGTAACGAGTTGGTAGAAATAGGAGCGATATCGGCGGGTTGTCGTGAACCAAATTCATTATTAAATTATTTGTCATCATTGAGAACCTCAGCTTTAGCCGTTCCAGTGTCTCACAAATATGAGAGTACGGACGTTAGGTATTCTAATAATGTTAAATGTCACACTTGCAAAAGGCGCGGTCATACTGCCAATCGTTGTACTTATAAAATGCGTGAAAAATTAGTAAGTAATTGTTCGTTTTGTAGTAAAAAGGGACATAATGAAAATAATTGTTTTTTAAAAATACGTAAATGTTCATATTGTAATAAAATGGGTCACATTAAGGAGGAATGCTTCAAACTTAAAAGTCGTAATACAAAAAACTCTATGCCTCCGCAAAAGGTACAATTGATTACTGATCGTGATGAAGGTTCAAAGTATTTTATGCCCATAATTATTAATGACATAAAAGTAAATGCTTTTATAGATTTTGGAAGTACATGCATTACGATAACGGAGTCGGTGGCTAATCAACTATTGCTGGACATTCAACCGTGTGCAGAAAATAATGTAATAAAAGGTTTCGGTGGATCAATTGTTACACCTCTTGGCGAGGTTTTGATTACTATAAAAGCTGATGAAGCCATGTGTAAAGATTTAAAGGCTTACATTGTGCCTAACATATCTCAAGATATAGGTGTAATAGTTGGTCCCTGTTTGGCCAAATGAGCAATCAATTCTGGTGATGTATAATAATTATCAAAGAATAATTTGTAATTTTTATTCTTTGGTATGGACCTAACTAAGCGTACTACGATATTTGAACTAGCTCCTAAGTCTGGCTCACTTGGATGTCTTAGCTCGGGATCGTTCTCCATTCCAGAATAAATTTCAAAATCGTAAGCAAAGCCACGATCGTCGCAGAGAATAAGCAGTTTATAGCCCCGTTTGTGTGGCTTATTAGGTAGGTATTGTCGAAGAAGATTACAGGCTTTTGTCGCGCACATTTGCTCGTCGACTGATAGTGCTTCTCTTTTCGGCACGCTTTGACATTTTTTTTAATGTTTCCAATATGGGCCTAATTTTATGCAAACGGTCATACCCTGGACTATCTGATGGCGGTTGCGTAGAATTATCGTTAAAATGTAGGAATTGACAGATTTTTTTGAATTGATTTAGCGACATCGTCTTTATAATCAAAGGAATACCTAATTCAGATGCCCAATACATTCGAATATTTGGCAGTGGCGCCAGACTCATAATCACACAGATACCTGTAAACTTTTCCAATTCATTAGTTGTTATTATATACGGCTTTGATGGATTTTTTGTATACTAAATTTGTGCATTTCTTCTACGATATGTTGAAATAATTCATTATCAAAAAACCATGAAAAATATTGCAGGGGAGTTTCGAAGTCTATAATCGGTGACTGTAAATTTGTGTTTCCAGTACATGATAAAGGAAGTGATTGGAAAGAAGTTTTCTTCCAAATAAATCTCCTCTTTTTTCTTTGAGTGACAGAGCCAGGGATTCTAGATCTATGACCGATTGTGTTACTCATACTCCATGATCGTCTAGATGCCCGACATTGTGTAATGGTACCTGTAGTTGTCCCGGAAGTCATTCCTGATGTACTAGACTGAGGCTCTAATATTTCTGGTTGATAATTTTCAATATTCGTAACAACCTCGTTAACAGGAGACGAACACTGACGTTTCTGCGGAGATGAGGAAGTTTCCACGTCGCTAAGCGCCTCGGATAAAATGTTTCGGATTGATTGAACTTTTTCGATGTCATCATCACTTTCAGCGTCATAGAAATCTTGTTCATCTTCGCTTCCAGGAGGAATATTCAAGAAACCCTCAATATCTGCATCACACAATCTTCTTCGCGACATTATCTATAATAAAATCAAAGTATTCACAAGGACAGCAACACATATAAAACAACAACATATATAAAAATATGATTTACTGATACGTTTACTATTGTAATATAAAAAACAACTTACTAACGCAACACTTTCATTCAAATTTCACCCTGAGTTCACTATAACAAAAACACGAACAACATCTTTCGGTAATGGATCGTATTACTATATTGCTAAAAATCAGTAGCTTCTATCAAGTCAAGTCAAAAGATGTCGCTACTAATACTTTTATAGCTACAGGAACGATTAAAGTCGGTGTTCCGCATATGGTTCTTCTATGGTTCTCTTGTAGGGTTAATATATTTAAAATTATAAAATACTGAAATCATAATCATCGTAAAAGAACCATCGCACAGCAAGGCATAAAATTAAAATAAGTACAGTATATTTTCATGTACGTAATGGTATGTTTACAAAAAATATTATACCGTATATTAGTAGTATAAATTCAGGCAGTTACATCGCTATTGTAATAAGTGTCTGGACAGGACAATATAACTTTGAGCACAGTGGTAAGCCAGTTCTTCTTATTCAACAATTTTGCAATATTTTCATCCAATGTTTTAGTGGATTTTATCGATATGTCTATCTTTGCTTGATTTTATTGGTATCTGACCTTATGGAATTCACAATTCAGACATTTCTTGTATACCGGTTGGTCTGTATTTTCAACACCAAGCATAAGTAGGCGGAGAGACAGCCGCACGGAATGGTGTATATGCAACATGACCACAAGTCCCGTTTTGAACGGGACTGTCTCGTCTTTCGTTTCTTGATCCTGGTGGTCCCGAATAGGATCCAGCTTGCATTTCCGTTGGTAGGGTAGGATAAACTGGATGCATTATTTCAAATGGCGTAACGTATGTGGTGGCAAATAACCAGTTCTAAAGAAGCTTTCCTTTTCAAAAGTAGTTGTCCAAATCCAGCACATGCACATAATTGCAGGTTTCTCCTCTCTTGCATGTACCACGAATGAAATCCTTGCATTGCACATTGTTTTTTTAGGTTTTCTGCTTAGGACTCAAACTCTATAGAATATTCTACTGTCTGTCCCCTATTTGGTCTTTCTTCTGTGTTAACTTCATACATATCATCCACAACTTCGGTCTTAATTTCAAAATTCAAAGGATTGGTGGTGGAGAATTTGGTGGTAGAGGTGGTTGTACCGTCATTTTTATCTTACTGTCGTTTTCAGTTATTTCATTTGACACAGACGAAGGCGCAGACCCTGACGGTACACTAGACGTTGACGCTATCTTATCTGCTTCCTCAAACTTAGATTTTAATTACTTTCTTATGTATTTAAAGTTAGGCGAAGGCTTAAAATTGATTGATTTAGCAGCTTCAGGTAACATTTCTGAACTTGCTCCAGATGACATGCATTTCTTATTTGATAATTTATTTAAAAAGCGGTATATATGAACTATGATATGCAATAACTTTGCAAACGATGACATATTTAATGCGAGTTTATAGTGAACGAGGACGCGACCATAGTGGGGATGCCAGCCTAACACCTATTGTTCTCGCGTATCCGAATCGGCGCTTGCTACGCACGTCCTTGGTGAGCCGAGTAAGTTCGACATCCGTCGCCCGGTGTGAAGGACACCTCACGGCTACTACTTTTGCGTTCTTGCTACTCGTCCACAATTATGTTTTATTGTTTTTTTGTTAATATATATACGAGTGATAAACTGTGTTCATAAATTAATAGAATGAACTATAGTTTAATTTTATTATATACTCTTACAGTTCAGAAGTGCGATGGACAATTTAACTGCGTAGTTAACCGATGAACGCTTGTTCTTGTGTTTCCGGGATAGACAATTTAACTGCGTAGTTAGCCGAAGAACGCTTGTTATTGTGTTTGTTTACGACGTAACTGTGATATTTATAGTACTAATATTGTGACTATGGGGTCGAAGTCAAAAAAAGACAAATCAAGTGCAAGACGGGAAAAGCGTTTACGTCGTCGGTTGCTTGCCGAAATAGAAAACCGTCGGTTGGCACAACGGTTACATAATTTGGAAAATGAAATTTACAAAGCTCGGCATGTTCCAATTGACGGAGGGTTGCAGTCGACCTCATTACATTACAGGCCATGCCGTCTGTGATTGTTAGTGAGCGGGCCGCGCACTCACAGTCTACAGTGCAGACTCCTTCGTGCACAATTGGTTCGCTGCCTGTTGTAGTCGCACAGGACTCAACGACTATCACAGGCAGACCACAGCTGTCATCTCAAGAGGGATTTACGTATGATGAACATTGTAATAATAGTTCTTTCAATACTAATATTCGTTATGTAGGTCGGAGTGACCCAGTACCTGAATACGACCCTCAAACGTCGTTAATAACCATGGAGTTGTGGCTCCGTAAGGTAGAGGGCATTTCCAACATGTATGGCTGGGATGAGAAAACATTACTATTTAATTGCGCTTCAAAATTAAAAGGTTATGCTCGTAGTTGGTATAATCAATTACAACTGCAAGATATAAACCGCCCTTGGGCGGAATTTAAAAATAAATTGTTAACAGCTTTTCCGTCCCATAAAAGTAAATTAAGTATGTTACGTGATTTAGTAAATACCATTAGGCGTCCCGATATGGATTATTTACCATTTTACTATGATAAACTGGCGCTAGGTAATGCATGTAACATACAACCATCGTTAATAACAGAGGCAATTATAGGTACGATAGGTAACGAGTTGGTAGAAATAGAAGCGATATCGGCGAGTTGTGAACCAAATTCAGTAGTAAATTATTTGTCATCATTGAGAATCTCAGCTTTAGCCGTTCCAGTGTCTCACAAATATGAGAGTACGGACGTTAGGTATTCTAATAATGTTAAATGTCACACTTGCAAAAGGCGCGGTCATACTGCCAATCGTTGTACTTATAAAATGCGTGAAAAATTAGTAAGTAATTGTTCGTTTTGTAGTACAAAGGGACATAATGAAAATAATTGTTTTTTAAAAATACGTAAATGTTCATATTGTAATAAAATGGGTCACATTAAGGAGGAATGCTTCAAACTTAAAAGTCGTAATACAAAAAACTCTATGCCTCCGCAAAAGGTACAATTGATTACTGATCGTGATGAAGGTTCAAAGTATTTTATGCCCATAATTATTAATGACATAAAAGTAAATGCTTTTATAGATTTTGGAAGTACATGCATTACGATAACGGAGTCGGTGGCTAATCAACTATTGCTGGACATTCAACCGTGTGCAGAAAATAATGTAATAAAAGGTTTCGGTGGATCAATTGTTACACCTCTTGGCGAGGTTTTGATTACTATAAAAGCTGATGAAGCCATGTGTAAAGATTTAAAGGCTTACATTGTGCCTAACATATCTCAAGATATAGGTGTAATAGTTGGTCCCTGTTTGGCCAAATGAGCAATCAATTCTGGTGATGTATAATAATTATCAAAGAATAATTTGTAATTTTTATTCTTTGGTATGGACCTAACTAAGCGTACGTACTACGATATTTGAACTAGCTCCTAAGTCTGGCTCACTTGGATGTCTTAGCTCGGGATCGTTCTCCATTCCAGAATAAATTTCAAAATCGTAAGCAAAGCCACGATCGTCGCAGAGAATAAGCAGTTTATAGCCCCGTTTGTGTGGCTTATTAGGTAGGTATTGTCGAAGAAGATTACAGGCTTTTGTCGCGCACATTTGCTCGTCGACTGATAGTGCTTCTCTTTTCGGCACGCTTTGACATTTTTTTTAATGTTTCCAATATGGGCCTAATTTTATGCAAACGGTCATACCCTGGACTATCTGATGGCGGTTGCGTAGAATTATCGTTAAAATGTAGGAATTGACAGATTTTTTTGAATTGATTTAGCGACATCGTCTTTATAATCAAAGGAATACCTAATTCAGATGCCCAATACATTCGAATATTTGGCAGTGGCGCCAGACTCATAATCACACAGATACCTGTAAACTTTTCCAATTCATTAGTTGTTATTATATACGGCTTTGATGGATTTTTTGTATACTAAATTTGTGCATTTCTTCTACGATATGTTGAAATAATTCATTATCAAAAAACCATGAAAAATATTGCAGGGGAGTTTCGAAGTCTATAATCGGTGACTGTAAATTTGTGTTTCCAGTACATGATAAAGGAAGTGATTGGAAAGAAGTTTTCTTCCAAATAAATCTCCTCTTTTTTCTTTGAGTGACAGAGCCAGGGATTCTAGATCTATGACCGATTGTGTTACTCATACTCCATGATCGTCTAGATGCCCGACATTGTGTAATGGTACCTGTAGTTGTCCCGGAAGTCATTCCTGATGTACTAGACTGAGGCTCTAATATTTCTGGTTGATAATTTTCAATATTCGTAACAACCTCGTTAACAGGAGACGAACACTGACGTTTCTGCGGAGATGAGGAAGTTTCCACGTCGCTAAGCGCCTCGGATAAAATGTTTCGGATTGATTGAACTTTTTCGATGTCATCATCACTTTCAGCGTCATAGAAATCTTGTTCATCTTCGCTTCCAGGAGGAATATTCAAGAAACCCTCAATATCTGCATCACACAATCTTCTTCGCGACATTATCTATAATAAAATCAAAGTATTCACAAGGACAGCAACACATATAAAACAACAACATATATAAAAATATGATTTACTGATACGTTTACTATTGTAATATAAAAAACAACTTACTAACGCAACACTTTCATTCAAATTTCACCCTGAGTTCACTATAACAAAAACACGAACAACATCTTTCGGTAATGGATCGTATTACTATATTGCTAAAAATCAGTAGCTTCTATCAAGTCAAGTCAAAAGATGTCGCTACTAATACTTTTATAGCTACAGGAACGATTAAAGTCGGTGTTCCGCATATGGTTCTTCTATGGTTCTCTTGTAGGGTTAATATATTTAAAATTATAAAATACTGAAATCATAATCATCGTAAAAGAACCATCGCACAGCAAGGCATAAAATTAAAATAAGTACAGTATATTTTCATGTACGTAATGGTATGTTTACAAAAAATATTATACCGTATATTAGTAGTATAAATTCAGGCAGTTACATCGCTATTGTAATAAGTGTCTGGACAGGACAATATAACTTTGAGCACAGTGGTAAGCCAGTTCTTCTTATTCAACAATTTTGCAATATTTTCATCCAATGTTTTAGTGGATTTTATCGATATGTCTATCTTTGCTTGATTTTATTGGTATCTGACCTTATGGAATTCACAATTCAGACATTTCTTGTATACCGGTTGGTCTGTATTTTCAACACCAAGCATAAGTAGGCGGAGAGACAGCCGCACGGAATGGTGTATATGCAACATGACCACAAGTCCCGTTTTGAACGGGACTGTCTCGTCTTTCGTTTCTTGATCCTGGTGGTCCCGAATAGGATCCAGCTTGCATTTCCGTTGGTAGGGTAGGATAAACTGGATGCATTATTTCAAATGGCGTAACGTATGTGGTGGCAAATAACCAGTTCTAAAGAAGCTTTCCTTTTCAAAAGTAGTTGTCCAAATCCAGCACATGCACATAATTGCAGGTTTCTCCTCTCTTGCATGTACCACGAATGAAATCCTTGCATTGCACATTGTTTTTTTAGGTTTTCTGCTTAGGACTCAAACTCTATAGAATATTCTACTGTCTGTCCCCTATTTGGTCTTTCTTCTGTGTTAACTTCATACATATCATCCACAACTTCGGTCTTAATTTCAAAATTCAAAGGATTGGTGGTGGAGAATTTGGTGGTAGAGGTGGTTGTACCGTCATTTTTATCTTACTGTCGTTTTCAGTTATTTCATTTGACACAGACGAAGGCGCAGACCCTGACGGTACACTAGACGTTGACGCTATCTTATCTGCTTCCTCAAACTTAGATTTTAATTACTTTCTTATGTATTTAAAGTTAGGCGAAGGCTTAAAATTGATTGATTTAGCAGCTTCAGGTAACATTTCTGAACTTGCTCCAGATGACATGCATTTCTTATTTGATAATTTATTTAAAAAGCGGTATATATGAACTATGATATGCAATAACTTTGCAAACGATGACATATTTAATGCGAGTTTATAGTGAACGAGGACGCGACCATAGTGGGGATGCCAGCCTAACACCTATTGTTCTCGCGTATCCGAATCGGCGCTTGCTACGCACGTCCTTGGTGAGCCGAGTTAGTTCGACATCCGTCGCCCGGTGTGAAGGACACCTCACGGCTACTACTTTTGCGTTCTTGCTACTCGTCCACAATTATGTTTTATTGTTTTTTTGTTAATATATATACGAGTGATAAACTGTGTTCATAAATTAATAGAATGAACTATAGTTTAATTTTATTATATACTCTTACAGTTCAGAAGTGCGATGGACAATTTAACTGCGTAGTTAACCGATGAACGCTTGTTCTTGTGTTTCCGGGATAGACAATTTAACTGCGTAGTTAGCCGAAGAACGCTTGTTATTGTGTTTGTTTACGACGTAACTGTGATATTTATAGTACTAATATTGTGACTATGGGGTCGAAGTCAAAAAAAGACAAATCAAGTGCAAGACGGGAAAAGCGTTTACGTCGTCGGTTGCTTGCCGAAATAGAAAACCGTCGGTTGGCACAACGGTTACATAATTTGGAAAATGAAATTTACAAAGCTCGGCATGTTCCAATTGACGGAGGGTTGCAGTCGACCTCATTACATTACAGGCCATGCCGTCTGTGATTGTTAGTGAGCGGGCCGCGCACTCACAGTCTACAGTGCAGACTCCTTCGTGCACAATTGGTTCGCTGCCTGTTGTAGTCGCACAGGACTCAACGACTATCACAGGTAGACCACAGCTGTCATCTCAAGAGGGATTTACGTATGATGAACATTGTAATAATAGTTCTTTCAATACTAATATTCGTTATGTAGGTCGGAGTGACCCAGTACCTGAATACGACCCTCAAACGTCGTTAATAACCATGGAGTTGTGGCTCCGTAAGGTAGAGGGCATTTCCAACATGTATGGCTGGGATGAGAAAACATTACTATTTAATTGCGCGTCAAAATTAAAAGGTTATGCTCGTAGTTGGTATAATCAATTACAACTGCAAGATATAAACCGCCCTTGGGCGGAATTTAAAAATAAATTGTTAACAGCTTTTCCGTCCCATAAAAGTAAATTAAGTATGTTACGTGATTTAGTAAATACCATTAGGCGTCCCGATATGGATTATTTACCATTTTACTATGATAAACTGGCGCTAGGTAATGCATGTAACATACAACCATCGTTAATAACAGAGGCAATTATAGGTACGATAGGTAACGAGTTGGTAGAAATAGGAGCGATATCGGCGGGTTGTCGTGAACCAAATTCATTATTAAATTATTTGTCATCATTGAGAACCTCAGCTTTAGCCGTTCCAGTGTCTCACAAATATGAGAGTACGGACGTTAGGTATTCTAATAATGTTAAATGTCACACTTGCAAAAGGCGCGGTCATACTGCCAATCGTTGTACTTATAAAATGCGTGAAAAATTAGTAAGTAATTGTTCGTTTTGTAGTAAAAAGGGACATAATGAAAATAATTGTTTTTTAAAAATACGTAAATGTTCATATTGTAATAAAATGGGTCACATTAAGGAGGAATGCTTCAAACTTAAAAGTCGTAATACAAAAAACTCTATGCCTCCGCAAAAGGTACAATTGATTACTGATCGTGATGAAGGTTCAAAGTATTTTATGCCCATAATTATTAATGACATAAAAGTAAATGCTTTTATAGATTTTGGAAGTACATGCATTACGATAACGGAGTCGGTGGCTAATCAACTATTGCTGGACATTCAACCGTGTGCAGAAAATAATGTAATAAAAGGTTTCGGTGGATCAATTGTTACACCTCTTGGCGAGGTTTTGATTACTATAAAAGCTGATGAAGCCATGTGTAAAGATTTAAAGGCTTACATTGTGCCTAACATATCTCAAGATATAGGTGTAATAGTTGGTCCCTGTTTGGCCAAATGAGCAATCAATTCTGGTGATGTATAATAATTATCAAAGAATAATTTGTAATTTTTATTCTTTGGTATGGACCTAACTAAGCGTACTACGATATTTGAACTAGCTCCTAAGTCTGGCTCACTTGGATGTCTTAGCTCGGGATCGTTCTCCATTCCAGAATAAATTTCAAAATCGTAAGCAAAGCCACGATCGTCGCAGAGAATAAGCAGTTTATAGCCCCGTTTGTGTGGCTTATTAGGTAGGTATTGTCGAAGAAGATTACAGGCTTTTGTCGCGCACATTTGCTCGTCGACTGATAGTGCTTCTCTTTTCGGCACGCTTTGACATTTTTTTTAATGTTTCCAATATGGGCCTAATTTTATGCAAACGGTCATACCCTGGACTATCTGATGGCGGTTGCGTAGAATTATCGTTAAAATGTAGGAATTGACAGATTTTTTTGAATTGATTTAGCGACATCGTCTTTATAATCAAAGGAATACCTAATTCAGATGCCCAATACATTCGAATATTTGGCAGTGGCGCCAGACTCATAATCACACAGATACCTGTAAACTTTTCCAATTCATTAGTTGTTATTATATACGGCTTTGATGGATTTTTTGTATACTAAATTTGTGCATTTCTTCTACGATATGTTGAAATAATTCATTATCAAAAAACCATGAAAAATATTGCAGGGGAGTTTCGAAGTCTATAATCGGTGACTGTAAATTTGTGTTTCCAGTACATGATAAAGGAAGTGATTGGAAAGAAGTTTTCTTCCAAATAAATCTCCTCTTTTTTCTTTGAGTGACAGAGCCAGGGATTCTAGATCTATGACCGATTGTGTTACTCATACTCCATGATCGTCTAGATGCCCGACATTGTGTAATGGTACCTGTAGTTGTCCCGGAAGTCATTCCTGATGTACTAGACTGAGGCTCTAATATTTCTGGTTGATAATTTTCAATATTCGTAACAACCTCGTTAACAGGAGACGAACACTGACGTTTCTGCGGAGATGAGGAAGTTTCCACGTCGCTAAGCGCCTCGGATAAAATGTTTCGGATTGATTGAACTTTTTCGATGTCATCATCACTTTCAGCGTCATAGAAATCTTGTTCATCTTCGCTTCCAGGAGGAATATTCAAGAAACCCTCAATATCTGCATCACACAATCTTCTTCGCGACATTATCTATAATAAAATCAAAGTATTCACAAGGACAGCAACACATATAAAACAACAACATATATAAAAATATGATTTACTGATACGTTTACTATTGTAATATAAAAAACAACTTACTAACGCAACACTTTCATTCAAATTTCACCCTGAGTTCACTATAACAAAAACACGAACAACATCTTTCGGTAATGGATCGTATTACTATATTGCTAAAAATCAGTAGCTTCTATCAAGTCAAGTCAAAAGATGTCGCTACTAATACTTTTATAGCTACAGGAACGATTAAAGTCGGTGTTCCGCATATGGTTCTTCTATGGTTCTCTTGTAGGGTTAATATATTTAAAATTATAAAATACTGAAATCATAATCATCGTAAAAGAACCATCGCACAGCAAGGCATAAAATTAAAATAAGTACAGTATATTTTCATGTACGTAATGGTATGTTTACAAAAAATATTATACCGTATATTAGTAGTATAAATTCAGGCAGTTACATCGCTATTGTAATAAGTGTCTGGACAGGACAATATAACTTTGAGCACAGTGGTAAGCCAGTTCTTCTTATTCAACAATTTTGCAATATTTTCATCCAATGTTTTAGTGGATTTTATCGATATGTCTATCTTTGCTTGATTTTATTGGTATCTGACCTTATGGAATTCACAATTCAGACATTTCTTGTATACCGGTTGGTCTGTATTTTCAACACCAAGCATAAGTAGGCGGAGAGACAGCCGCACGGAATGGTGTATATGCAACATGACCACAAGTCCCGTTTTGAACGGGACTGTCTCGTCTTTCGTTTCTTGATCCTGGTGGTCCCGAATAGGATCCAGCTTGCATTTCCGTTGGTAGGGTAGGATAAACTGGATGCATTATTTCAAATGGCGTAACGTATGTGGTGGCAAATAACCAGTTCTAAAGAAGCTTTCCTTTTCAAAAGTAGTTGTCCAAATCCAGCACATGCACATAATTGCAGGTTTCTCCTCTCTTGCATGTACCACGAATGAAATCCTTGCATTGCACATTGTTTTTTTAGGTTTTCTGCTTAGGACTCAAACTCTATAGAATATTCTACTGTCTGTCCCCTATTTGGTCTTTCTTCTGTGTTAACTTCATACATATCATCCACAACTTCGGTCTTAATTTCAAAATTCAAAGGATTGGTGGTGGAGAATTTGGTGGTAGAGGTGGTTGTACCGTCATTTTTATCTTACTGTCGTTTTCAGTTATTTCATTTGACACAGACGAAGGCGCAGACCCTGACGGTACACTAGACGTTGACGCTATCTTATCTGCTTCCTCAAACTTAGATTTTAATTACTTTCTTATGTATTTAAAGTTAGGCGAAGGCTTAAAATTGATTGATTTAGCAGCTTCAGGTAACATTTCTGAACTTGCTCCAGATGACATGCATTTCTTATTTGATAATTTATTTAAAAAGCGGTATATATGAACTATGATATGCAATAACTTTGCAAACGATGACATATTTAATGCGAGTTTATAGTGAACGAGGACGCGACCATAGTGGGGATGCCAGCCTAACACCTATTGTTCTCGCGTATCCGAATCGGCGCTTGCTACGCACGTCCTTGGTGAGCCGAGTTAGTTCGACATCCGTCGCCCGGTGTGAAGGACACCTCACGGCTACTACTTTTGCGTTCTTGCTACTCGTCCACAATTATGTTTTATTGTTTTTTTGTTAATATATATACGAGTGATAAACTGTGTTCATAAATTAATAGAATGAACTATAGTTTAATTTTATTATATACTCTTACAGTTCAGAAGTGCGATGGACAATTTAACTGCGTAGTTAACCGATGAACGCTTGTTCTTGTGTTTCCGGGATAGACAATTTAACTGCGTAGTTAGCCGAAGAACGCTTGTTATTGTGTTTGTTTACGACGTAACTGTGATATTTATAGTACTAATATTGTGACTATGGGGTCGAAGTCAAAAAAAGACAAATCAAGTGCAAGACGGGAAAAGCGTTTACGTCGTCGGTTGCTTGCCGAAATAGAAAACCGTCGGTTGGCACAACGGTTACATAATTTGGAAAATGAAATTTACAAAGCTCGGCATGTTCCAATTGACGGAGGGTTGCAGTCGACCTCATTACATTACAGGCCATGCCGTCTGTGATTGTTAGTGAGCGGGCCGCGCACTCACAGTCTACAGTGCAGACTCCTTCGTGCACAATTGGTTCGCTGCCTGTTGTAGTCGCACAGGACTCAACGACTATCACAGGCAGACCACAGCTGTCATCTCAAGAGGGATTTACGTATGATGAACATTGTAATAATAGTTCTTTCAATACTAATATTCGTTATGTAGGTCGGAGTGACCCAGTACCTGAATACGACCCTCAAACGTCGTTAATAACCATGGAGTTGTGGCTCCGTAAGGTAGAGGGCATTTCCAACATGTATGGCTGGGATGAGAAAACATTACTATTTAATTGCGCTTCAAAATTAAAAGGTTATGCTCGTAGTTGGTATAATCAATTACAACTGCAAGATATAAACCGCCCTTGGGCGGAATTTAAAAATAAATTGTTAACAGCTTTTCCGTCCCATAAAAGTAAATTAAGTATGTTACGTGATTTAGTAAATACCATTAGGCGTCCCGATATGGATTATTTACCATTTTACTATGATAAACTGGCGCTAGGTAATGCATGTAACATACAACCATCGTTAATAACAGAGGCAATTATAGGTACGATAGGTAACGAGTTGGTAGAAATAGGAGCGATATCGGCGGGTTGTCGTGAACCAAATTCATTATTAAATTATTTGTCATCATTGAGAACCTCAGCTTTAGCCGTTCCAGTGTCTCACAAATATGAGAGTACGGACGTTAGGTATTCTAATAATGTTAAATGTCACACTTGCAAAAGGCGCGGTCATACTGCCAATCGTTGTACTTATAAAATGCGTGAAAAATTAGTAAGTAATTGTTCGTTTTGTAGTAAAAAGGGACATAATGAAAATAATTGTTTTTTAAAAATACGTAAATGTTCATATTGTAATAAAATGGGTAACATTAAGGAGGAATGCTTCAAACTTAAAAGTCGTAATACAAAAACTCTATGCCTCCGCAAAAGGTACAATTGATTACTGATCGTGATGAAGGTTCAAAGTATTTTATGCCCATAATTATTAATGACATAAAAGTAAATGCTTTTATAGATTTTGGAAGTACATGCATTACGATAACGGAGTCGGTGGCTAATCAACTATTGCTGGACATTCAACCGTGTGCAGAAAATAATGTAATAAAAGGTTTCGGTGGATCAATTGTTACACCTCTTGGCGAGGTTTTGATTACTATAAAAGCTGATGAAGCCATGTGTAAAGATTTAAAGGCTTACATTGTGCCTAACATATCTCAAGATATAGGTGTAATAGTTGGTCCCTGTTTGGCCAAATGAGCAATCAATTCTGGTGATGTATAATAATTATCAAAGAATAATTTGTAATTTTTATTCTTTGGTATGGACCTAACTAAGCGTACTACGATATTTGAACTAGCTCCTAAGTCTGGCTCACTTGGATGTCTTAGCTCGGGATCGTTCTCCATTCCAGAATAAATTTCAAAATCGTAAGCAAAGCCACGATCGTCGCAGAGAATAAGCAGTTTATAGCCCCGTTTGTGTGGCTTATTAGGTAGGTATTGTCGAAGAAGATTACAGGCTTTTGTCGCGCACATTTGCTCGTCGACTGATAGTGCTTCTCTTTTCGGCACGCTTTGACATTTTTTTTAATGTTTCCAATATGGGCCTAATTTTATGCAAACGGTCATACCCTGGACTATCTGATGGCGGTTGCGTAGAATTATCGTTAAAATGTAGGAATTGACAGATTTTTTTGAATTGATTTAGCGACATCGTCTTTATAATCAAAGGAATACCTAATTCAGATGCCCAATACATTCGAATATTTGGCAGTGGCGCCAGACTCATAATCACACAGATACCTGTAAACTTTTCCAATTCATTAGTTGTTATTATATACGGCTTTGATGGATTTTTTGTATACTAAATTTGTGCATTTCTTCTACGATATGTTGAAATAATTCATTATCAAAAAACCATGAAAAATATTGCAGGGGAGTTTCGAAGTCTATAATCGGTGACTGTAAATTTGTGTTTCCAGTACATGATAAAGGAAGTGATTGGAAAGAAGTTTTCTTCCAAATAAATCTCCTCTTTTTTCTTTGAGTGACAGAGCCAGGGATTCTAGATCTATGACCGATTGTGTTACTCATACTCCATGATCGTCTAGATGCCCGACATTGTGTAATGGTACCTGTAGTTGTCCCGGAAGTCATTCCTGATGTACTAGACTGAGGCTCTAATATTTCTGGTTGATAATTTTCAATATTCGTAACAACCTCGTTAACAGGAGACGAACACTGACGTTTCTGCGGAGATGAGGAAGTTTCCACGTCGCTAAGCGCCTCGGATAAAATGTTTCGGATTGATTGAACTTTTTCGATGTCATCATCACTTTCAGCGTCATAGAAATCTTGTTCATCTTCGCTTCCAGGAGGAATATTCAAGAAACCCTCAATATCTGCATCACACAATCTTCTTCGCGACATTATCTATAATAAAATCAAAGTATTCACAAGGACAGCAACACATATAAAACAACAACATATATAAAAATATGATTTACTGATACGTTTACTATTGTAATATAAAAAACAACTTACTAACGCAACACTTTCATTCAAATTTCACCCTGAGTTCACTATAACAAAAACACGAACAACATCTTTCGGTAATGGATCGTATTACTATATTGCTAAAAATCAGTAGCTTCTATCAAGTCAAGTCAAAAGATGTCGCTACTAATACTTTTATAGCTACAGGAACGATTAAAGTCGGTGTTCCGCATATGGTTCTTCTATGGTTCTCTTGTAGGGTTAATATATTTAAAATTATAAAATACTGAAATCATAATCATCGTAAAAGAACCATCGCACAGCAAGGCATAAAATTAAAATAAGTACAGTATATTTTCATGTACGTAATGGTATGTTTACAAAAAATATTATACCGTATATTAGTAGTATAAATTCAGGCAGTTACATCGCTATTGTAATAAGTGTCTGGACAGGACAATATAACTTTGAGCACAGTGGTAAGCCAGTTCTTCTTATTCAACAATTTTGCAATATTTTCATCCAATGTTTTAGTGGATTTTATCGATATGTCTATCTTTGCTTGATTTTATTGGTATCTGACCTTATGGAATTCACAATTCAGACATTTCTTGTATACCGGTTGGTCTGTATTTTCAACACCAAGCATAAGTAGGCGGAGAGACAGCCGCACGGAATGGTGTATATGCAACATGACCACAAGTCCCGTTTTGAACGGGACTGTCTCGTCTTTCGTTTCTTGATCCTGGTGGTCCCGAATAGGATCCAGCTTGCATTTCCGTTGGTAGGGTAGGATAAACTGGATGCATTATTTCAAATGGCGTAACGTATGTGGTGGCAAATAACCAGTTCTAAAGAAGCTTTCCTTTTCAAAAGTAGTTGTCCAAATCCAGCACATGCACATAATTGCAGGTTTCTCCTCTCTTGCATGTACCACGAATGAAATCCTTGCATTGCACATTGTTTTTTTAGGTTTTCTGCTTAGGACTCAAACTCTATAGAATATTCTACTGTCTGTCCCCTATTTGGTCTTTCTTCTGTGTTAACTTCATACATATCATCCACAACTTCGGTCTTAATTTCAAAATTCAAAGGATTGGTGGTGGAGAATTTGGTGGTAGAGGTGGTTGTACCGTCATTTTTATCTTACTGTCGTTTTCAGTTATTTCATTTGACACAGACGAAGGCGCAGACCCTGACGGTACACTAGACGTTGACGCTATCTTATCTGCTTCCTCAAACTTAGATTTTAATTACTTTCTTATGTATTTAAAGTTAGGCGAAGGCTTAAAATTGATTGATTTAGCAGCTTCAGGTAACATTTCTGAACTTGCTCCAGATGACATGCATTTCTTATTTGATAATTTATTTAAAAAGCGGTATATATGAACTATGATATGCAATAACTTTGCAAACGATGACATATTTAATGCGAGTTTATAGTGAACGAGGACGCGACCATAGTGGGGATGCCAGCCTAACACCTATTGTTCTCGCGTATCCGAATCGGCGCTTGCTACGCACGTCCTTGGTGAGCCGAGTTAGCTGGACATCCGTCGCCCGGTGTGAAGGACACCTCACGGCTACTACTTTTGCGTTCTTGCTACTCGTCCACAATTATGTTTTATTGTTTTTTTGTTAATATATATACGAGTGATAAACTGTGTTCATAAATTAATAGAATGAACTATAGTTTAATTTTATTATATACTCTTACAGTTCAGAAGTGCGATGGACAATTTAACTGCGTAGTTAACCGATGAACGCTTGTTCTTGTGTTTCCGGGATAGACAATTTAACTGCGTAGTTAGCCGAAGAACGCTTGTTATTGTGTTTGTTTACGACGTAACTGTGATATTTATAGTACTAATATTGTGACTATGGGGTCGAAGTCAAAAAAAGACAAATCAAGTGCAAGACGGGAAAAGCGTTTACGTCGTCGGTTGCTTGCCGAAATAGAAAACCGTCGGTTGGCACAACGGTTACATAATTTGGAAAATGAAATTTACAAAGCTCGGCATGTTCCAATTGACGGAGGGTTGCAGTCGACCTCATTACATTACAGGCCATGCCGTCTGTGATTGTTAGTGAGCGGGCCGCGCACTCACAGTCTACAGTGCAGACTCCTTCGTGCACAATTGGTTCGCTGCCTGTTGTAGTCGCACAGGACTCAACGACTATCACAGGCAGACCACAGCTGTCATCTCAAGAGGGATTTACGTATGATGAACATTGTAATAATAGTTCTTTCAATACTAATATTCGTTATGTAGGTCGGAGTGACCCAGTACCTGAATACGACCCTCAAACGTCGTTAATAACCATGGAGTTGTGGCTCCGTAAGGTAGAGGGCATTTCCAACATGTATGGCTGGGATGAGAAAACATTACTATTTAATTGCGCTTCAAAATTAAAAGGTTATGCTCGTAGTTGGTATAATCAATTACAACTGCAAGATATAAACCGCCCTTGGGCGGAATTTAAAAATAAATTGTTAACAGCTTTTCCGTCCCATAAAAGTAAATTAAGTATGTTACGTGATTTAGTAAATACCATTAGGCGTCCCGATATGGATTATTTACCATTTTACTATGATAAACTGGCGCTAGGTAATGCATTAACATACAACCATCGTTAATAACAGAGGCAATTATAGGTACGATAGGTAACGAGTTGGTAGAAATAGGAGCGATATCGGCGGGTTGTCGTGAACCAAATTCATTATTAAATTATTTGTCATCATTGAGAACCTCAGCTTTAGCCGTTCCAGTGTCTCACAAATATGAGAGTACGGACGTTAGGTATTCTAATAATGTTAAATGTCACACTTGCAAAAGGCGCGGTCATACTGCCAATCGTTGTACTTATAAAATGCGTGAAAAATTAGTAAGTAATTGTTCGTTTTGTAGTAAAAAGGGACATAATGAAAATAATTGTTTTTTAAAAATACGTAAATGTTCATATTGTAATAAAATGGGTCACATTAAGGAGGAATGCTTCAAACTTAAAAGTCGTAATACAAAAACTCTATGCCTCCGCAAAAGGTACAATTGATTACTGATCGTGATGAAGGTTCAAAGTATTTTATGCCCATAATTATTAATGACATAAAAGTAATGCTTTTATAGATTTTGGAAGTACATGCATTACGATAACGGAGTCGGTGGCTAATCAACTATTGCTGGACATTCAACCGTGTGCAGAAAATAATGTAATAAAAGGTTTCGGTGGATCAATTGTTACACCTCTTGGCGAGGTTTTGATTACTATAAAAGCTGATGAAGCCATGTGTAAAGATTTAAAGGCTTACATTGTGCCTAACATATCTCAAGATATAGGTGTAATAGTTGGTCCCTGTTTGGCCAAATGAGCAATCAATTCTGGTGATGTATAATAATTATCAAAGAATAATTTGTAATTTTTATTCTTTGGTATGGACCTAACTAAGCGTACTACGATATTTGAACTAGCTCCTAAGTCTGGCTCACTTGGATGTCTTAGCTCGGGATCGTTCTCCATTCCAGAATAAATTTCAAAATCGTAAGCAAAGCCACGATCGTCGCAGAGAATAAGCAGTTTATAGCCCCGTTTGTGTGGCTTATTAGGTAGGTATTGTCGAAGAAGATTACAGGCTTTTGTCGCGCACATTTGCTCGTCGACTGATAGTGCTTCTCTTTTCGGCACGCTTTGACATTTTTTTTAATGTTTCCAATATGGGCCTAATTTTATGCAAACGGTCATACCCTGGACTATCTGATGGCGGTTGCGTAGAATTATCGTTAAAATGTAGGAATTGACAGATTTTTTTGAATTGATTTAGCGACATCGTCTTTATAATCAAAGGAATACCTAATTCAGATGCCCAATACATTCGAATATTTGGCAGTGGCGCCAGACTCATAATCACACAGATACCTGTAAACTTTTCCAATTCATTAGTTGTTATTATATACGGCTTTGATGGATTTTTTGTATACTAAATTTGTGCATTTCTTCTACGATATGTTGAAATAATTCATTATCAAAAAACCATGAAAAATATTGCAGGGGAGTTTCGAAGTCTATAATCGGTGACTGTAAATTTGTGTTTCCAGTACATGATAAAGGAAGTGATTGGAAAGAAGTTTTCTTCCAAATAAATCTCCTCTTTTTTCTTTGAGTGACAGAGCCAGGGATTCTAGATCTATGACCGATTGTGTTACTCATACTCCATGATCGTCTAGATGCCCGACATTGTGTAATGGTACCTGTAGTTGTCCCGGAAGTCATTCCTGATGTACTAGACTGAGGCTCTAATATTTCTGGTTGATAATTTTCAATATTCGTAACAACCTCGTTAACAGGAGACGAACACTGACGTTTCTGCGGAGATGAGGAAGTTTCCACGTCGCTAAGCGCCTCGGATAAAATGTTTCGGATTGATTGAACTTTTTCGATGTCATCATCACTTTCAGCGTCATAGAAATCTTGTTCATCTTCGCTTCCAGGAGGAATATTCAAGAAACCCTCAATATCTGCATCACACAATCTTCTTCGCGACATTATCTATAATAAAATCAAAGTATTCACAAGGACAGCAACACATATAAAACAACAACATATATAAAAATATGATTTACTGATACGTTTACTATTGTAATATAAAAAACAACTTACTAACGCAACACTTTCATTCAAATTTCACCCTGAGTTCACTATAACAAAAACACGAACAACATCTTTCGGTAATGGATCGTATTACTATATTGCTAAAAATCAGTAGCTTCTATCAAGTCAAGTCAAAAGATGTCGCTACTAATACTTTTATAGCTACAGGAACGATTAAAGTCGGTGTTCCGCATATGGTTCTTCTATGGTTCTCTTGTAGGGTTAATATATTTAAAATTATAAAATACTGAAATCATAATCATCGTAAAAGAACCATCGCACAGCAAGGCATAAAATTAAAATAAGTACAGTATATTTTCATGTACGTAATGGTATGTTTACAAAAAATATTATACCGTATATTAGTAGTATAAATTCAGGCAGTTACATCGCTATTGTAATAAGTGTCTGGACAGGACAATATAACTTTGAGCACAGTGGTAAGCCAGTTCTTCTTATTCAACAATTTTGCAATATTTTCATCCAATGTTTTAGTGGATTTTATCGATATGTCTATCTTTGCTTGATTTTATTGGTATCTGACCTTATGGAATTCACAATTCAGACATTTCTTGTATACCGGTTGGTCTGTATTTTCAACACCAAGCATAAGTAGGCGGAGAGACAGCCGCACGGAATGGTGTATATGCAACATGACCACAAGTCCCGTTTTGAACGGGACTGTCTCGTCTTTCGTTTCTTGATCCTGGTGGTCCCGAATAGGATCCAGCTTGCATTTCCGTTGGTAGGGTAGGATAAACTGGATGCATTATTTCAAATGGCGTAACGTATGTGGTGGCAAATAACCAGTTCTAAAGAAGCTTTCCTTTTCAAAAGTAGTTGTCCAAATCCAGCACATGCACATAATTGCAGGTTTCTCCTCTCTTGCATGTACCACGAATGAAATCCTTGCATTGCACATTGTTTTTTTAGGTTTTCTGCTTAGGACTCAAACTCTATAGAATATTCTACTGTCTGTCCCCTATTTGGTCTTTCTTCTGTGTTAACTTCATACATATCATCCACAACTTCGGTCTTAATTTCAAAATTCAAAGGATTGGTGGTGGAGAATTTGGTGGTAGAGGTGGTTGTACCGTCATTTTTATCTTACTGTCGTTTTCAGTTATTTCATTTGACACAGACGAAGGCGCAGACCCTGACGGTACACTAGACGTTGACGCTATCTTATCTGCTTCCTCAAACTTAGATTTTAATTACTTTCTTATGTATTTAAAGTTAGGCGAAGGCTTAAAATTGATTGATTTAGCAGCTTCAGGTAACATTTCTGAACTTGCTCCAGATGACATGCATTTCTTATTTGATAATTTATTTAAAAAGCGGTATATATGAACTATGATATGCAATAACTTTGCAAACGATGACATATTTAATGCGAGTTTATAGTGAACGAGGACGCGACCATAGTGGGGATGCCAGCCTAACACCTATTGTTCTCGAGTATCCGAATCGGCGCTTGCTACGCACGTCCTTGGTGAGCCGAGTTAGTTCGACATCCGTCGCCCGGTGTGAAGGACACCTCACGGCTACTACTTTTGCGTTCTTGCTACTCGTCCACAATTATGTTTTATTGTTTTTTTGTTAATATATATACGAGTGATAAACTGTGTTCATAAATTAATAGAATGAACTATAGTTTAATTTTATTATATACTCTTACAGTTCAGAAGTGCGATGGACAATTTAACTGCGTAGTTAACCGATGAACGCTTGTTCTTGTGTTTCCGGGATAGACAATTTAACTGCGTAGTTAGCCGAAGAACGCTTGTTATTGTGTTTGTTTACGACGTAACTGTGATATTTGTAGTACTAATATTGTGACTATGGGGTCGAAGTCAAAAAAAGACAAATCAAGTGCAAGACGGGAAAAGCGTTTACGTCGTCGGTTGCTTGCCGAAATAGAAAACCGTCGGTTGGCACAACGGTTACATAATTTGGAAAATGAAATTTACAAAGCTCGGCATGTTCCAATTGACGGAGGGTTGCAGTCGACCTCATTACATTACAGGCCATGCCGTCTGTGATTGTTAGTGAGCGGGCCGCGCACTCACAGTCTACAGTGCAGACTCCTTCGTGCACAATTGGTTCGCTGCCTGTTGTAGTCGCACAGGACTCAACGACTATCACAGGCAGACCACAGCTGTCATCTCAAGAGGGATTTACGTATGATGAACATTGTAATAATAGTTCTTTCAATACTAATATTCGTTATGTAGGTCGGAGTGACCCAGTACCTGAATACGACCCTCAAACGTCGTTAATAACCATGGAGTTGTGGCTCCGTAAGGTAGAGGGCATTTCCAACATGTATGGCTGGGATGAGAAAACATTACTATTTAATTGCGCTTCAAAATTAAAAGGTTATGCTCGTAGTTGGTATAATCAATTACAACTGCAAGATATAAACCGCCCTTGGGCGGAATTTAAAAATAAATTGTTAACAGCTTTTCCGTCCCATAAAAGTAAATTAAGTATGTTACGTGATTTAGTAAATACCATTAGGCGTCCCGATATGGATTATTTACCATTTTACTATGATAAACTGGCGCTAGGTAATGCATGTAACATACAACCATCGTTAATAACAGAGGCAATTATAGGTACGATAGGTAACGAGTTGGTAGAAATAGGAGCGATATCGGCGGGTTGTCGTGAACCAAATTCATTATTAAATTATTTGTCATCATTGAGAACCTCAGCTTTAGCCGTTCCAGTGTCTCACAAATATGAGAGTACGGACGTTAGGTATTCTAATAATGTTAAATGTCACACTTGCAAAAGGCGCGGTCATACTGCCAATCGTTGTACTTATAAAATGCGTGAAAAATTAGTAAGTAATTGTTCGTTTTGTAGTAAAAAGGGACATAATGAAAATAATTGTTTTTTAAAAATACGTAAATGTTCATATTGTAATAAAATGGGTCACATTAAGGAGGAATGCTTCAAACTTAAAAGTCGTAATACAAAAAACTCTATGCCTCCGCAAAAGGTACAATTGATTACTGATCGTGATGAAGGTTCAAAGTATTTTATGCCCATAATTATTAATGACATAAAAGTAAATGCTTTTATAGATTTTGGAAGTACATGCATTACGATAACGGAGTCGGTGGCTAATCAACTATTGCTGGACATTCAACCGTGTGCAGAAAATAATGTAATAAAAGGTTTCGGTGGATCAATTGTTACACCTCTTGGCGAGGTTTTGATTACTATAAAAGCTGATGAAGCCATGTGTAAAGATTTAAAGGCTTACATTGTGCCTAACATATCTCAAGATATAGGTGTAATAGTTGGTCCCTGTTTGGCCAAATGAGCAATCAATTCTGGTGATGTATAATAATTATCAAAGAATAATTTGTAATTTTTATTCTTTGGTATGGACCTAACTAAGCGTACTACGATATTTGAACTAGCTCCTAAGTCTGGCTCACTTGGATGTCTTAGCTCGGGATCGTTCTCCATTCCAGAATAAATTTCAAAATCGTAAGCAAAGCCACGATCGTCGCAGAGAATAAGCAGTTTATAGCCCCGTTTGTGTGGCTTATTAGGTAGGTATTGTCGAAGAAGATTACAGGCTTTTGTCGCGCACATTTGCTCGTCGACTGATAGTGCTTCTCTTTTCGGCACGCTTTGACATTTTTTTTAATGTTTCCAATATGGGCCTAATTTTATGCAAACGGTCATACCCTGGACTATCTGATGGCGGTTGCGTAGAATTATCGTTAAAATGTAGGAATTGACAGATTTTTTTGAATTGATTTAGCGACATCGTCTTTATAATCAAAGGAATACCTAATTCAGATGCCCAATACATTCGAATATTTGGCAGTGGCGCCAGACTCATAATCACACAGATACCTGTAAACTTTTCCAATTCATTAGTTGTTATTATATACGGCTTTGATGGATTTTTTGTATACTAAATTTGTGCATTTCTTCTACGATATGTTGAAATAATTCATTATCAAAAAACCATGAAAAATATTGCAGGGGAGTTTCGAAGTCTATAATCGGTGACTGTAAATTTGTGTTTCCAGTACATGATAAAGGAAGTGATTGGAAAGAAGTTTTCTTCCAAATAAATCTCCTCTTTTTTCTTTGAGTGACAGAGCCAGGGATTCTAGATCTATGACCGATTGTGTTACTCATACTCCATGATCGTCTAGATGCCCGACATTGTGTAATGGTACCTGTAGTTGTCCCGGAAGTCATTCCTGATGTACTAGACTGAGGCTCTAATATTTCTGGTTGATAATTTTCAATATTCGTAACAACCTCGTTAACAGGAGACGAACACTGACGTTTCTGCGGAGATGAGGAAGTTTCCACGTCGCTAAGCGCCTCGGATAAAATGTTTCGGATTGATTGAACTTTTTCGATGTCATCATCACTTTCAGCGTCATAGAAATCTTGTTCATCTTCGCTTCCAGGAGGAATATTCAAGAAACCCTCAATATCTGCATCACACAATCTTCTTCGCGACATTATCTATAATAAAATCAAAGTATTCACAAGGACAGCAACACATATAAAACAACAACATATATAAAAATATGATTTACTGATACGTTTACTATTGTAATATAAAAAACAACTTACTAACGCAACACTTTCATTCAAATTTCACCCTGAGTTCACTATAACAAAAACACGAACAACATCTTTCGGTAATGGATCGTATTACTATATTGCTAAAAATCAGTAGCTTCTATCAAGTCAAGTCAAAAGATGTCGCTACTAATACTTTTATAGCTACAGGAACGATTAAAGTCGGTGTTCCGCATATGGTTCTTCTATGGTTCTCTTGTAGGGTTAATATATTTAAAATTATAAAATACTGAAATCATAATCATCGTAAAAGAACCATCGCACAGCAAGGCATAAAATTAAAATAAGTACAGTATATTTTCATGTACGTAATGGTATGTTTACAAAAATATTATACCGTATATTAGTAGTATAAATTCAGGCAGTTACATCGCTATTGTAATAAGTGTCTGGACAGGACAATATAACTTTGAGCACAGTGGTAAGCCAGTTCTTCTTATTCAACAATTTTGCAATATTTTCATCCAATGTTTTAGTGGATTTTATCGATATGTCTATCTTTGCTTGATTTTATTGGTATCTGACCTTATGGAATTCACAATTCAGACATTTCTTGTATACCGGTTGGTCTGTATTTTCAACACCAAGCATAAGTAGGCGGAGAGACAGCCGCACGGAATGGTGTATATGCAACATGACCACAAGTCCCGTTTTGAACGGGACTGTCTCGTCTTTCGTTTCTTGATCCTGGTGGTCCCGAATAGGATCCAGCTTGCATTTCCGTTGGTAGGGTAGGATAAACTGGATGCATTATTTCAAATGGCGTAACGTATGTGGTGGCAAATAACCAGTTCTAAAGAAGCTTTCCTTTTCAAAAGTAGTTGTCCAAATCCAGCACATGCACATAATTGCAGGTTTCTCCTCTCTTGCATGTACCACGAATGAAATCCTTGCATTGCACATTGTTTTTTTAGGTTTTCTGCTTAGGACTCAAACTCTATAGAATATTCTACTGTCTGTCCCCTATTTGGTCTTTCTTCTGTGTTAACTTCATACATATCATCCACAACTTCGGTCTTAATTTCAAAATTCAAAGGATTGGTGGTGGAGAATTTGGTGGTAGAGGTGGTTGTACCGTCATTTTTATCTTACTGTCGTTTTCAGTTATTTCATTTGACACAGACGAAGGCGCAGACCCTGACGGTACACTAGACGTTGACGCTATCTTATCTGCTTCCTCAAACTTAGATTTTAATTACTTTCTTATGTATTTAAAGTTAGGCGAAGGCTTAAAATTGATTGATTTAGCAGCTTCAGGTAACATTTCTGAACTTGCTCCAGATGACATGCATTTCTTATTTGATAATTTATTTAAAAAGCGGTATATATGAACTATGATATGCAATAACTTTGCAAACGATGACATATTTAATGCGAGTTTATAGTGAACGAGGACGCGACCATAGTGGGGATGCCAGCCTAACACCTATTGTTCTCGCGTATCCGAATCGGCGCTTGCTACGCACGTCCTTGGTGAGCCGAGTAAGTTCGACATCCGTCGCCCGGTGTGAAGGACACCTCACGGCTACTACTTTTGCGTTCTTGCTACTCGTCCACAATTATGTTTTATTGTTTTTTTGTTAATATATATACGAGTGATAAACTGTGTTCATAAATTAATAGAATGAACTATAGTTTAATTTTATTATATACTCTTACAGTTCAGAAGTGCGATGGACAATTTAACTGCGTAGTTAACCGATGAACGCTTGTTCTTGTGTTTCCGGGATAGACAATTTAACTGCGTAGTTAGCCGAAGAACGCTTGTTATTGTGTTTGTTTACGACGTAACTGTGATATTTATAGTACTAATATTGTGACTATGGGGTCGAAGTCAAAAAAAGACAAATCAAGTGCAAGACGGGAAAAGCGTTTACGTCGTCGGTTGCTTGCCGAAATAGAAAACCGTCGGTTGGCACAACGGTTACATAATTTGGAAAATGAAATTTACAAAGCTCGGCATGTTCCAATTGACGGAGGGTTGCAGTCGACCTCATTACATTACAGGCCATGCCGTCTGTGATTGTTAGTGAGCGGGCCGCGCACTCACAGTCTACAGTGCAGACTCCTTCGTGCACAATTGGTTCGCTGCCTGTTGTAGTCGCACAGGACTCAACGACTATCACAGGCAGACCACAGCTGTCATCTCAAGAGGGATTTACGTATGATGAACATTGTAATAATAGTTCTTTCAATACTAATATTCGTTATGTAGGTCGGAGTGACCCAGTACCTGAATACGACCCTCAAACGTCGTTAATAACCATGGAGTTGTGGCTCCGTAAGGTAGAGGGCATTTCCAACATGTATGGCTGGGATGAGAAAACATTACTATTTAATTGCGCTTCAAAATTAAAAGGTTATGCTCGTAGTTGGTATAATCAATTACAACTGCAAGATATAAACCGCCCTTGGGCGGAATTTAAAAATAAATTGTTAACAGCTTTTCCGTCCCATAAAAGTAAATTAAGTATGTTACGTGATTTAGTAAATACCATTAGGCGTCCCGATATGGATTATTTACCATTTTACTATGATAAACTGGCGCTAGGTAATGCATGTAACATACAACCATCGTTAATAACAGAGGCAATTATAGGTACGATAGGTAACGAGTTGGTAGAAATAGGAGCGATATCGGCGGGTTGTCGTGAACCAAATTCATTATTAAATTATTTGTCATCATTGAGAACCTCAGCTTTAGCCGTTCCAGTGTCTCACAAATATGAGAGTACGGACGTTAGGTATTCTAATAATGTTAAATGTCACACTTGCAAAAGGCGCGGTCATACTGCCAATCGTTGTACTTATAAAATGCGTGAAAAATTAGTAAGTAATTGTTCGTTTTGTAGTAAAAAGGGACATAATGAAAATAATTGTTTTTTAAAAATACGTAAATGTTCATATTGCAATAAAATGGGTCACATTAAGGAGGAATGCTTCAAACTTAAAAGTCGTAATACAAAAACTCTATGCCTCCGCAAAAGGTACAATTGATTACTGATCGTGATGAAGGTTCAAAGTATTTTATGCCCATAATTATTAATGACATAAAAGTAAATGCTTTTATAGATTTTGGAAGTACATGCATTACGATAACGGAGTCGGTGGCTAATCAACTATTGCTGGACATTCAACCGTGTGCAGAAAATAATGTAATAAAAGGTTTCGGTGGATCAATTGTTACACCTCTTGGCGAGGTTTTGATTACTATAAAAGCTGATGAAGCCATGTGTAAAGATTTAAAGGCTTACATTGTGCCTAACATATCTCAAGATATAGGTGTAATAGTTGGTCCCTGTTTGGCCAAATGAGCAATCAATTCTGGTGATGTATAATAATTATCAAAGAATAATTTGTAATTTTTATTCTTTGGTATGGACCTAACTAAGCGTACTACGATATTTGAACTAGCTCCTAAGTCTGGCTCACTTGGATGTCTTAGCTCGGGATCGTTCTCCATTCCAGAATAAATTTCAAAATCGTAAGCAAAGCCACGATCGTCGCAGAGAATAAGCAGTTTATAGCCCCGTTTGTGTGGCTTATTAGGTAGGTATTGTCGAAGAAGATTACAGGCTTTTGTCGCGCACATTTGCTCGTCGACTGATAGTGCTTCTCTTTTCGGCACGCTTTGACATTTTTTTTAATGTTTCCAATATGGGCCTAATTTTATGCAAACGGTCATACCCTGGACTATCTGATGGCGGTTGCGTAGAATTATCGTTAAAATGTAGGAATTGACAGATTTTTTTGAATTGATTTAGCGACATCGTCTTTATAATCAAAGGAATACCTAATTCAGATGCCCAATACATTCGAATATTTGGCAGTGGCGCCAGACTCATAATCACACAGATACCTGTAAACTTTTCCAATTCATTAGTTGTTATTATATACGGCTTTGATGGATTTTTTGTATACTAAATTTGTGCATTTCTTCTACGATATGTTGAAATAATTCATTATCAAAAAACCATGAAAAATATTGCAGGGGAGTTTCGAAGTCTATAATCGGTGACTGTAAATTTGTGTTTCCAGTACATGATAAAGGAAGTGATTGGAAAGAAGTTTTCTTCCAAATAAATCTCCTCTTTTTTCTTTGAGTGACAGAGCCAGGGATTCTAGATCTATGACCGATTGTGTTACTCATACTCCATGATCGTCTAGATGCCCGACATTGTGTAATGGTACCTGTAGTTGTCCCGGAAGTCATTCCTGATGTACTAGACTGAGGCTCTAATATTTCTGGTTGATAATTTTCAATATTCGTAACAACCTCGTTAACAGGAGACGAACACTGACGTTTCTGCGGAGATGAGGAAGTTTCCACGTCGCTAAGCGCCTCGGATAAAATGTTTCGGATTGATTGAACTTTTTCGATGTCATCATCACTTTCAGCGTCATAGAAATCTTGTTCATCTTCGCTTCCAGGAGGAATATTCAAGAAACCCTCAATATCTGCATCACACAATCTTCTTCGCGACATTATCTATAATAAAATCAAAGTATTCACAAGGACAGCAACACATATAAAACAACAACATATATAAAAATATGATTTACTGATACGTTTACTATTGTAATATAAAAAACAACTTACTAACGCAACACTTTCATTCAAATTTCACCCTGAGTTCACTATAACAAAAACACGAACAACATCTTTCGGTAATGGATCGTATTACTATATTGCTAAAAATCAGTAGCTTCTATCAAGTCAAGTCAAAAGATGTCGCTACTAATACTTTTATAGCTACAGGAACGATTAAAGTCGGTGTTCCGCATATGGTTCTTCTATGGTTCTCTTGTAGGGTTAATATATTTAAAATTATAAAATACTGAAATCATAATCATCGTAAAAGAACCATCGCACAGCAAGGCATAAAATTAAAATAAGTACAGTATATTTTCATGTACGTAATGGTATGTTTACAAAAAATATTATACCGTATATTAGTAGTATAAATTCAGGCAGTTACATCGCTATTGTAATAAGTGTCTGGACAGGACAATATAACTTTGAGCACAGTGGTAAGCCAGTTCTTCTTATTCAACAATTTTGCAATATTTTCATCCAATGTTTTAGTGGATTTTATCGATATGTCTATCTTTGCTTGATTTTATTGGTATCTGACCTTATGGAATTCACAATTCAGACATTTCTTGTATACCGGTTGGTCTGTATTTTCAACACCAAGCATAAGTAGGCGGAGAGACAGCCGCACGGAATGGTGTATATGCAACATGACCACAAGTCCCGTTTTGAACGGGACTGTCTCGTCTTTCGTTTCTTGATCCTGGTGGTCCCGAATAGGATCCAGCTTGCATTTCCGTTGGTAGGGTAGGATAAACTGGATGCATTATTTCAAATGGCGTAACGTATGTGGTGGCAAATAACCAGTTCTAAAGAAGCTTTCCTTTTCAAAAGTAGTTGTCCAAATCCAGCACATGCACATAATTGCAGGTTTCTCCTCTCTTGCATGTACCACGAATGAAATCCTTGCATTGCACATTGTTTTTTTAGGTTTTCTGCTTAGGACTCAAACTCTATAGAATATTCTACTGTCTGTCCCCTATTTGGTCTTTCTTCTGTGTTAACTTCATACATATCATCCACAACTTCGGTCTTAATTTCAAAATTCAAAGGATTGGTGGTGGAGAATTTGGTGGTAGAGGTGGTTGTACCGTCATTTTTATCTTACTGTCGTTTTCAGTTATTTCATTTGACACAGACGAAGGCGCAGACCCTGACGGTACACTAGACGTTGACGCTATCTTATCTGCTTCCTCAAACTTAGATTTTAATTACTTTCTTATGTATTTAAAGTTAGGCGAAGGCTTAAAATTGATTGATTTAGCAGCTTCAGGTAACATTTCTGAACTTGCTCCAGATGACATGCATTTCTTATTTGATAATTTATTTAAAAAGCGGTATATATGAACTATGATATGCAATAACTTTGCAAACGATGACATATTTAATGCGAGTTTATAGTGAACGAGGACGCGACCATAGTGGGGATGCCAGCCTAACACCTATTGTTCTCGCGTATCCGAATCGGCGCTTGCTACGCACGTCCTTGGTGAGCCGAGTTAGCTGGACATCCGTCGCCCGGTGTGAAGGACACCCCAAATCTACTACTTTTGCGTTCTTGCTACTCGTCCACAATTATGTTTTATTGTTTTTTTGTTAATATATATACGAGTGATAAACTGTGTTCATAAATTAATAGAATGAACTATAGTTTAATTTTATTATATACTCTTACAGTTCAGAAGTGCGATGGACAATTTAACTGCGTAGTTAACCGATGAACGCTTGTTCTTGTGTTTCCGGGATAGACAATTTAACTGCGTAGTTAGCCGAAGAACGCTTGTTATTGTGTTTGTTTACGACGTAACTGTGATATTTATAGTACTAATATTGTGACTATGGGGTCGAAGTCAAAAAAAGACAAATCAAGTGCAAGACGGGAAAAGCGTTTACGTCGTCGGTTGCTTGCCGAAATAGAAAACCGTCGGTTGGCACAACGGTTACATAATTTGGAAAATGAAATTTACAAAGCTCGGCATGTTCCAATTGACGGAGGGTTGCAGTCGACCTCATTACATTACAGGCCATGCCGTCTGTGATTGTTAGTGAGCGGGCCGCGCACTCACAGTCTACAGTGCAGACTCCTTCGTGCACAATTGGTTCGCTGCCTGTTGTAGTCGCACAGGACTCAACGACTATCACAGGCAGACCACAGCTGTCATCTCAAGAGGGATTTACGTATGATGAACATTGTAATAATAGTTCTTTCAATACTAATATTCGTTATGTAGGTCGGAGTGACCCAGTACCTGAATACGACCCTCAAACGTCGTTAATAACCATGGAGTTGTGGCTCCGTAAGGTAGACGGCAGTTCCAACATGTATGGCTGGGATGAGAAAACATTACTATTTAATTGCGCTTCAAAATTAAAAGGTTATGCTCGTAGTTGGTATAATCAATTACAACTGCAAGATATAAACCGCCCTTGGGCGGAATTTAAAAATAAATTGTTAACAGCTTTTCCGTCCCATAAAAGTAAATTAAGTATGTTACGTGATTTAGTAAATACCATTAGGCGTCCCGATATGGATTATTTACCATTTTACTATGATAAACTGGCGCTAGGTAATGCATGTAACATACAACCATCGTTAATAACAGAGGCAATTATAGGTACGATAGGTAACGAGTTGGTAGAAATAGAAGCGATATCGGCGAGTTGTGAACCAAATTCATTATTAAATTATTTGTCATCATTGAGAATCTCAGCTTTAGCCGTTCCAGTGTCTCACAATATGAGAGTACGGACGTTAGGTATTCTAATAATGTTAAATGTCACACTTGCAAAAGGCGCGGTCATACTGCCAATCGTTGTACTTATAAAATGCGTGAAAAATTAGTAAGTAATTGTTCGTTTTGTAGTAAAAAGGGACATAATGAAAATAATTGTTTTTTAAAAATACGTAAATGTTCATATTGTAATAAAATGGGTCACATTAAGGAGGAATGCTTCAAACTTAAAAGTCGTAATACAAAAAACTCTATGCCTCCGCAAAAGGTACAATTGATTACTGATCGTGATGAAGGTTCAAAGTATTTTATGCCCATAATTATTAATGACATAAAAGTAAATGCTTTTATAGATTTTGGAAGTACATGCATTACGATAACGGAGTCGGTGGCTAATCAACTATTGCTGGACATTCAACCGTGTGCAGAAAATAATGTAATAAAAGGTTTCGGTGGATCAATTGTTACACCTCTTGGCGAGGTTTTGATTACTATAAAAGCTGATGAAGCCATGTGTAAAGATTTAAAGGCTTACATTGTGCCTAACATATCTCAAGATATAGGTGTAATAGTTGGTCCCTGTTTGGCCAAATGAGCAATCAATTCTGGTGATGTATAATAATTATCAAAGAATAATTTGTAATTTTTATTCTTTGGTATGGACCTAACTAAGCGTACTACGATATTTGAACTAGCTCCTAAGTCTGGCTCACTTGGATGTCTTAGCTCGGGATCGTTCTCCATTCCAGAATAAATTTCAAAATCGTAAGCAAAGCCACGATCGTCGCAGAGAATAAGCAGTTTATAGCCCCGTTTGTGTGGCTTATTAGGTAGGTATTGTCGAAGAAGATTACAGGCTTTTGTCGCGCACATTTGCTCGTCGACTGATAGTGCTTCTCTTTTCGGCACGCTTTGACATTTTTTTTAATGTTTCCAATATGGGCCTAATTTTATGCAAACGGTCATACCCTGGACTATCTGATGGCGGTTGCGTAGAATTATCGTTAAAATGTAGGAATTGACAGATTTTTTTGAATTGATTTAGCGACATCGTCTTTATAATCAAAGGAATACCTAATTCAGATGCCCAATACATTCGAATATTTGGCAGTGGCGCCAGACTCATAATCACACAGATACCTGTAAACTTTTCCAATTCATTAGTTGTTATTATATACGGCTTTGATGGATTTTTTGTATACTAAATTTGTGCATTTCTTCTACGATATGTTGAAATAATTCATTATCAAAAAACCATGAAAAATATTGCAGGGGAGTTTCGAAGTCTATAATCGGTGACTGTAAATTTGTGTTTCCAGTACATGATAAAGGAAGTGATTGGAAAGAAGTTTTCTTCCAAATAAATCTCCTCTTTTTTCTTTGAGTGACAGAGCCAGGGATTCTAGATCTATGACCGATTGTGTTACTCATACTCCATGATCGTCTAGATGCCCGACATTGTGTAATGGTACCTGTAGTTGTCCCGGAAGTCATTCCTGATGTACTAGACTGAGGCTCTAATATTTCTGGTTGATAATTTTCAATATTCGTAACAACCTCGTTAACAGGAGACGAACACTGACGTTTCTGCGGAGATGAGGAAGTTTCCACGTCGCTAAGCGCCTCGGATAAAATGTTTCGGATTGATTGAACTTTTTCGATGTCATCATCACTTTCAGCGTCATAGAAATCTTGTTCATCTTCGCTTCCAGGAGGAATATTCAAGAAACCCTCAATATCTGCATCACACAATCTTCTTCGCGACATTATCTATAATAAAATCAAAGTATTCACAAGGACAGCAACACATATAAAACAACAACATATATAAAAATATGATTTACTGATACGTTTACTATTGTAATATAAAAAACAACTTACTAACGCAACACTTTCATTCAAATTTCACCCTGAGTTCACTATAACAAAAACACGAACAACATCTTTCGGTAATGGATCGTATTACTATATTGCTAAAAATCAGTAGCTTCTATCAAGTCAAGTCAAAAGATGTCGCTACTAATACTTTTATAGCTACAGGAACGATTAAAGTCGGTGTTCCGCATATGGTTCTTCTATGGTTCTCTTGTAGGGTTAATATATTTAAAATTATAAAATACTGAAATCATAATCATCGTAAAAGAACCATCGCACAGCAAGGCATAAAATTAAAATAAGTACAGTATATTTTCATGTACGTAATGGTATGTTTACAAAAAATATTATACCGTATATTAGTAGTATAAATTCAGGCAGTTACATCGCTATTGTAATAAGTGTCTGGACAGGACAATATAACTTTGAGCACAGTGGTAAGCCAGTTCTTCTTATTCAACAATTTTGCAATATTTTCATCCAATGTTTTAGTGGATTTTATCGATATGTCTATCTTTGCTTGATTTTATTGGTATCTGACCTTATGGAATTCACAATTCAGACATTTCTTGTATACCGGTTGGTCTGTATTTTCAACACCAAGCATAAGTAGGCGGAGAGACAGCCGCACGGAATGGTGTATATGCAACATGACCACAAGTCCCGTTTTGAACGGGACTGTCTCGTCTTTCGTTTCTTGATCCTGGTGGTCCCGAATAGGATCCAGCTTGCATTTCCGTTGGTAGGGTAGGATAAACTGGATGCATTATTTCAAATGGCGTAACGTATGTGGTGGCAAATAACCAGTTCTAAAGAAGCTTTCCTTTTCAAAAGTAGTTGTCCAAATCCAGCACATGCACATAATTGCAGGTTTCTCCTCTCTTGCATGTACCACGAATGAAATCCTTGCATTGCACATTGTTTTTTTAGGTTTTCTGCTTAGGACTCAAACTCTATAGAATATTCTACTGTCTGTCCCCTATTTGGTCTTTCTTCTGTGTTAACTTCATACATATCATCCACAACTTCGGTCTTAATTTCAAAATTCAAAGGATTGGTGGTGGAGAATTTGGTGGTAGAGGTGGTTGTACCGTCATTTTTATCTTACTGTCGTTTTCAGTTATTTCATTTGACACAGACGAAGGCGCAGACCCTGACGGTACACTAGACGTTGACGCTATCTTATCTGCTTCCTCAAACTTAGATTTTAATTACTTTCTTATGTATTTAAAGTTAGGCGAAGGCTTAAAATTGATTGATTTAGCAGCTTCAGGTAACATTTCTGAACTTGCTCCAGATGACATGCATTTCTTATTTGATAATTTATTTAAAAAGCGGTATATATGAACTATGATATGCAATAACTTTGCAAACGATGACATATTTAATGCGAGTTTATAGTGAACGAGGACGCGACCATAGTGGGGATGCCAGCCTAACACCTATTGTTCTCGCGTATCCGAATCGGCGCTTGCTACGCACGTCCTTGGTGAGCCGAGTTAGCTGGACATCCGTCGCCCGGTGTGAAGGACACCCCAAATCTACTACTTTTGCGTTCTTGCTACTCGTCCACAATTATGTTTTATTGTTTTTTTGTTAATATATATACGAGTGATAAACTGTGTTCATAAATTAATAGAATGAACTATAGTTTAATTTTATTATATACTCTTACAGTTCAGAAGTGCGATGGACAATTTAACTGCGTAGTTAACCGATGAACGCTTGTTCTTGTGTTTCCGGGATAGACAATTTAACTGCGTAGTTAGCCGAAGAACGCTTGTTATTGTGTTTGTTTACGACGTAACTGTGATATTTATAGTACTAATATTGTGACTATGGGGTCGAAGTCAAAAAAAGACAAATCAAGTGCAAGACGGGAAAAGCGTTTACGTCGTCGGTTGCTTGCCGAAATAGAAAACCGTCGGTTGGCACAACGGTTACATAATTTGGAAAATGAAATTTACAAAGCTCGGCATGTTCCAATTGACGGAGGGTTGCAGTCGACCTCATTACATTACAGGCCATGCCGTCTGTGATTGTTAGTGAGCGGGCCGCGCACTCACAGTCTACAGTGCAGACTCCTTCGTGCACAATTGGTTCGCTGCCTGTTGTAGTCGCACAGGACTCAACGACTATCACAGGCAGACCACAGCTGTCATCTCAAGAGGGATTTACGTATGATGAACATTGTAATAATAGTTCTTTCAATACTAATATTCGTTATGTAGGTCGGAGTGACCCAGTACCTGAATACGACCCTCAAACGTCGTTAATAACCATGGAGTTGTGGCTCCGTAAGGTAGAGGGCATTTCCAACATGTATGGCTGGGATGAGAAAACATTACTATTTAATTGCGCTTCAAAATTAAAAGGTTATGCTCGTAGTTGGTATAATCAATTACAACTGCAAGATATAAACCGCCCTTGGGCGGAATTTAAAAATAAATTGTTAACAGCTTTTCCGTCCCATAAAAGTAAATTAAGTATGTTACGTGATTTAGTAAATACCATTAGGCGTCCCGATATGGATTATTTACCATTTTACTATGATAAACTGGCGCTAGGTAATGCATGTAACATACAACCATCGTTAATAACAGAGGCAATTATAGGTACGATAGGTAACGAGTTGGTAGAAATAGGAGCGATATCGGCGGGTTGTCGTGAACCAAATTCATTATTAAATTATTTGTCATCATTGAGAACCTCAGCTTTAGCCGTTCCAGTGTCTCACAAATATGAGAGTACGGACGTTAGGTATTCTAATAATGTTAAATGTCACACTTGCAAAAGGCGCGGTCATACTGCCAATCGTTGTACTTATAAAATGCGTGAAAAATTAGTAAGTAATTGTTCGTTTTGTAGTAAAAAGGGACATAATGAAAATAATTGTTTTTTAAAAATACGTAAATGTTCATATTGTAATAAAATGGGTCACATTAAGGAGGAATGCTTCAAACTTAAAAGTCGTAATACAAAAACTCTATGCCTCCGCAAAAGGTACAATTGATTACTGATCGTGATGAAGGTTCAAAGTATTTTATGCCCATAATTATTAATGACATAAAAGTAAATGCTTTTATAGATTTTGGAAGTACATGCATTACGATAACGGAGTCGGTGGCTAATCAACTATTGCTGGACATTCAACCGTGTGCAGAAAATAATGTAATAAAAGGTTTCGGTGGATCAATTGTTACACCTCTTGGCGAGGTTTTGATTACTATAAAAGCTGATGAAGCCATGTGTAAAGATTTAAAGGCTTACATTGTGCCTAACATATCTCAAGATATAGGTGTAATAGTTGGTCCCTGTTTGGCCAAATGAGCAATCAATTCTGGTGATGTATAATAATTATCAAAGAATAATTTGTAATTTTTATTCTTTGGTATGGACCTAACTAAGCGTACTACGATATTTGAACTAGCTCCTAAGTCTGGCTCACTTGGATGTCTTAGCTCGGGATCGTTCTCCATTCCAGAATAAATTTCAAAATCGTAAGCAAAGCCACGATCGTCGCAGAGAATAAGCAGTTTATAGCCCCGTTTGTGTGGCTTATTAGGTAGGTATTGTCGAAGAAGATTACAGGCTTTTGTCGCGCACATTTGCTCGTCGACTGATAGTGCTTCTCTTTTCGGCACGCTTTGACATTTTTTTTAATGTTTCCAATATGGGCCTAATTTTATGCAAACGGTCATACCCTGGACTATCTGATGGCGGTTGCGTAGAATTATCGTTAAAATGTAGGAATTGACAGATTTTTTTGAATTGATTTAGCGACATCGTCTTTATAATCAAAGGAATACCTAATTCAGATGCCCAATACATTCGAATATTTGGCAGTGGCGCCAGACTCATAATCACACAGATACCTGTAAACTTTTCCAATTCATTAGTTGTTATTATATACGGCTTTGATGGATTTTTTGTATACTAAATTTGTGCATTTCTTCTACGATATGTTGAAATAATTCATTATCAAAAAACCATGAAAAATATTGCAGGGAGTTTCGAAGTCTATAATCGGTGACTGTAAATTTGTGTTTCCAGTACATGATAAAGGAAGTGATTGGAAAGAAGTTTTCTTCCAAATAAATCTCCTCTTTTTTCTTTGAGTGACAGAGCCAGGGATTCTAGATCTATGACCGATTGTGTTACTCATACTCCATGATCGTCTAGATGCCCGACATTGTGTAATGGTACCTGTAGTTGTCCCGGAAGTCATTCCTGATGTACTAGACTGAGGCTCTAATATTTCTGGTTGATAATTTTCAATATTCGTAACAACCTCGTTAACAGGAGACGAACACTGACGTTTCTGCGGAGATGAGGAAGTTTCCACGTCGCTAAGCGCCTCGGATAAAATGTTTCGGATTGATTGAACTTTTTCGATGTCATCATCACTTTCAGCGTCATAGAAATCTTGTTCATCTTCGCTTCCAGGAGGAATATTCAAGAAACCCTCAATATCTGCATCACACAATCTTCTTCGCGACATTATCTATAATAAAATCAAAGTATTCACAAGGACAGCAACACATATAAAACAACAACATATATAAAAATATGATTTACTGATACGTTTACTATTGTAATATAAAAAACAACTTACTAACGCAACACTTTCATTCAAATTTCACCCTGAGTTCACTATAACAAAAACACGAACAACATCTTTCGGTAATGGATCGTATTACTATATTGCTAAAAATCAGTAGCTTCTATCAAGTCAAGTCAAAAGATGTCGCTACTAATACTTTTATAGCTACAGGAACGATTAAAGTCGGTGTTCCGCATATGGTTCTTCTATGGTTCTCTTGTAGGGTTAATATATTTAAAATTATAAAATACTGAAATCATAATCATCGTAAAAGAACCATCGCACAGCAAGGCATAAAATTAAAATAAGTACAGTATATTTTCATGTACGTAATGGTATGTTTACAAAAAATATTATACCGTATATTAGTAGTATAAATTCAGGCAGTTACATCGCTATTGTAATAAGTGTCTGGACAGGACAATATAACTTTGAGCACAGTGGTAAGCCAGTTCTTCTTATTCAACAATTTTGCAATATTTTCATCCAATGTTTTAGTGGATTTTATCGATATGTCTATCTTTGCTTGATTTTATTGGTATCTGACCTTATGGAATTCACAATTCAGACATTTCTTGTATACCGGTTGGTCTGTATTTTCAACACCAAGCATAAGTAGGCGGAGAGACAGCCGCACGGAATGGTGTATATGCAACATGACCACAAGTCCCGTTTTGAACGGGACTGTCTCGTCTTTCGTTTCTTGATCCTGGTGGTCCCGAATAGGATCCAGCTTGCATTTCCGTTGGTAGGGTAGGATAAACTGGATGCATTATTTCAAATGGCGTAACGTATGTGGTGGCAAATAACCAGTTCTAAAGAAGCTTTCCTTTTCAAAAGTAGTTGTCCAAATCCAGCACATGCACATAATTGCAGGTTTCTCCTCTCTTGCATGTACCACGAATGAAATCCTTGCATTGCACATTGTTTTTTTAGGTTTTCTGCTTAGGACTCAAACTCTATAGAATATTCTACTGTCTGTCCCCTATTTGGTCTTTCTTCTGTGTTAACTTCATACATATCATCCACAACTTCGGTCTTAATTTCAAAATTCAAAGGATTGGTGGTGGAGAATTTGGTGGTAGAGGTGGTTGTACCGTCATTTTTATCTTACTGTCGTTTTCAGTTATTTCATTTGACACAGACGAAGGCGCAGACCCTGACGGTACACTAGACGTTGACGCTATCTTATCTGCTTCCTCAAACTTAGATTTTAATTACTTTCTTATGTATTTAAAGTTAGGCGAAGGCTTAAAATTGATTGATTTAGCAGCTTCAGGTAACATTTCTGAACTTGCTCCAGATGACATGCATTTCTTATTTGATAATTTATTTAAAAAGCGGTATATATGAACTATGATATGCAATAACTTTGCAAACGATGACATATTTAATGCGAGTTTATAGTGAACGAGGACGCGACCATAGTGGGGATGGCAGCCTAACACCTATTGTTCTCGAGTATCCGAATCGGCGCTTGCTACGCACGTCCTTGGTGAGCCGAGTTAGTTCGACATCCGTCGCCCGGTGTGAAGGACACCTCACGGCTACTACTTTTGCGTTCTTGCTACTCGTCCACAATTATGTTTTATTGTTTTTTTGTTAATATATATACGAGTGATAAACTGTGTTCATAAATTAATAGAATGAACTATAGTTTAATTTTATTATATACTCTTACAGTTCAGAAGTGCGATGGACAATTTAACTGCGTAGTTAACCGATGAACGCTTGTTCTTGTGTTTCCGGGATAGACAATTTAACTGCGTAGTTAGCCGAAGAACGCTTGTTATTGTGTTTGTTTACGACGTAACTGTGATATTTATAGTACTAATATTGTGACTATGGGGTCGAAGTCAAAAAAAGACAAATCAAGTGCAAGACGGGAAAAGCGTTTACGTCGTCGGTTGCTTGCCGAAATAGAAAACCGTCGGTTGGCACAACGGTTACATAATTTGGAAAATGAAATTTACAAAGCTCGGCATGTTCCAATTGACGGAGGGTTGCAGTCGACCTCATTACATTACAGGCCATGCCGTCTGTGATTGTTAGTGAGCGGGCCGCGCACTCACAGTCTACAGTGCAGACTCCTTCGTGCACAATTGGTTCGCTGCCTGTTGTAGTCGCACAGGACTCAACGACTATCACAGGCAGACCACAGCTGTCATCTCAAGAGGGATTTACGTATGATGAACATTGTAATAATAGTTCTTTCAATACTAATATTCGTTATGTAGGTCGGAGTGACCCAGTACCTGAATACGACCCTCAAACGTCGTTAATAACCATGGAGTTGTGGCTCCGTAAGGTAGAGGGCATTTCCAACATGTATGGCTGGGATGAGAAAACATTACTATTTAATTGCGCTTCAAAATTAAAAGGTTATGCTCGTAGTTGGTATAATCAATTACAACTGCAAGATATAAACCGCCCTTGGGCGGAATTTAAAAATAAATTGTTAACAGCTTTTCCGTCCCATAAAAGTAAATTAAGTATGTTACGTGATTTAGTAAATACCATTAGGCGTCCCGATATGGATTATTTACCATTTTACTATGATAAACTGGCGCTAGGTAATGCATGTAACATACAACCATCGTTAATAACAGAGGCAATTATAGGTACGATAGGTAACGAGTTGGTAGAAATAGGAGCGATATCGGCGGGTTGTCGTGAACCAAATTCATTATTAAATTATTTGTCATCATTGAGAACCTCAGCTTTAGCCGTTCCAGTGTCTCACAAATATGAGAGTACGGACGTTAGGTATTCTAATAATGTTAAATGTCACACTTGCAAAAGGCGCGGTCATACTGCCAATCGTTGTACTTATAAAATGCGTGAAAAATTAGTAAGTAATTGTTCGTTTTGTAGTAAAAAGGGACATAATGAAAATAATTGTTTTTTAAAAATACGTAAATGTTCATATTGTAATAAAATGGGTCACATTAAGGAGGAATGCTTCAAACTTAAAAGTCGTAATACAAAAAACTCTATGCCTCCGCAAAAGGTACAATTGATTACTGATCGTGATGAAGGTTCAAAGTATTTTATGCCCATAATTATTAATGACATAAAAGTAAATGCTTTTATAGATTTTGGAAGTACATGCATTACGATAACGGAGTCGGTGGCTAATCAACTATTGCTGGACATTCAACCGTGTGCAGAAAATAATGTAATAAAAGGTTTCGGTGGATCAATTGTTACACCTCTTGGCGAGGTTTTGATTACTATAAAAGCTGATGAAGCCATGTGTAAAGATTTAAAGGCTTACATTGTGCCTAACATATCTCAAGATATAGGTGTAATAGTTGGTCCCTGTTTGGCCAAATGAGCAATCAATTCTGGTGATGTATAATAATTATCAAAGAATAATTTGTAATTTTTATTCTTTGGTATGGACCTAACTAAGCGTACTACGATATTTGAACTAGCTCCTAAGTCTGGCTCACTTGGATGTCTTAGCTCGGGATCGTTCTCCATTCCAGAATAAATTTCAAAATCGTAAGCAAAGCCACGATCGTCGCAGAGAATAAGCAGTTTATAGCCCCGTTTGTGTGGCTTATTAGGTAGGTATTGTCGAAGAAGATTACAGGCTTTTGTCGCGCACATTTGCTCGTCGACTGATAGTGCTTCTCTTTTCGGCACGCTTTGACATTTTTTTTAATGTTTCCAATATGGGCCTAATTTTATGCAAACGGTCATACCCTGGACTATCTGATGGCGGTTGCGTAGAATTATCGTTAAAATGTAGGAATTGACAGATTTTTTTGAATTGATTTAGCGACATCGTCTTTATAATCAAAGGAATACCTAATTCAGATGCCCAATACATTCGAATATTTGGCAGTGGCGCCAGACTCATAATCACACAGATACCTGTAAACTTTTCCAATTCATTAGTTGTTATTATATACGGCTTTGATGGATTTTTTGTATACTAAATTTGTGCATTTCTTCTACGATATGTTGAAATAATTCATTATCAAAAAACCATGAAAAATATTGCAGGGGAGTTTCGAAGTCTATAATCGGTGACTGTAAATTTGTGTTTCCAGTACATGATAAAGGAAGTGATTGGAAAGAAGTTTTCTTCCAAATAAATCTCCTCTTTTTTCTTTGAGTGACAGAGCCAGGGATTCTAGATCTATGACCGATTGTGTTACTCATACTCCATGATCGTCTAGATGCCCGACATTGTGTAATGGTACCTGTAGTTGTCCCGGAAGTCATTCCTGATGTACTAGACTGAGGCTCTAATATTTCTGGTTGATAATTTTCAATATTCGTAACAACCTCGTTAACAGGAGACGAACACTGACGTTTCTGCGGAGATGAGGAAGTTTCCACGTCGCTAAGCGCCTCGGATAAAATGTTTCGGATTGATTGAACTTTTTCGATGTCATCATCACTTTCAGCGTCATAGAAATCTTGTTCATCTTCGCTTCCAGGAGGAATATTCAAGAAACCCTCAATATCTGCATCACACAATCTTCTTCGCGACATTATCTATAATAAAATCAAAGTATTCACAAGGACAGCAACACATATAAAACAACAACATATATAAAAATATGATTTACTGATACGTTTACTATTGTAATATAAAAAACAACTTACTAACGCAACACTTTCATTCAAATTTCACCCTGAGTTCACTATAACAAAAACACGAACAACATCTTTCGGTAATGGATCGTATTACTATATTGCTAAAAATCAGTAGCTTCTATCAAGTCAAGTCAAAAGATGTCGCTACTAATACTTTTATAGCTACAGGAACGATTAAAGTCGGTGTTCCGCATATGGTTCTTCTATGGTTCTCTTGTAGGGTTAATATATTTAAAATTATAAAATACTGAAATCATAATCATCGTAAAAGAACCATCGCACAGCAAGGCATAAAATTAAAATAAGTACAGTATATTTTCATGTACGTAATGGTATGTTTACAAAAAATATTATACCGTATATTAGTAGTATAAATTCAGGCAGTTACATCGCTATTGTAATAAGTGTCTGGACAGGACAATATAACTTTGAGCACAGTGGTAAGCCAGTTCTTCTTATTCAACAATTTTGCAATATTTTCATCCAATGTTTTAGTGGATTTTATCGATATGTCTATCTTTGCTTGATTTTATTGGTATCTGACCTTATGGAATTCACAATTCAGACATTTCTTGTATACCGGTTGGTCTGTATTTTCAACACCAAGCATAAGTAGGCGGAGAGACAGCCGCACGGAATGGTGTATATGCAACATGACCACAAGTCCCGTTTTGAACAGGACTGTCTCGTCTTTCGTTTCTTGATCCTGGTGGTCCCGAATAGGATCCAGCTTGCATTTCCGTTGGTAGGGTAGGATAAACTGGATGCATTATTTCAAATGGCGTAACGTATGTGGTGGCAAATAACCAGTTCTAAAGAAGCTTTCCTTTTCAAAAGTAGTTGTCCAAATCCAGCACATGCACATAATTGCAGGTTTCTCCTCTCTTGCATGTACCACGAATGAAATCCTTGCATTGCACATTGTTTTTTTAGGTTTTCTGCTTAGGACTCAAACTCTATAGAATATTCTACTGTCTGTCCCCTATTTGGTCTTTCTTCTGTGTTAACTTCATACATATCATCCACAACTTCGGTCTTAATTTCAAAATTCAAAGGATTGGTGGTGGAGAATTTGGTGGTAGAGGTGGTTGTACCGTCATTTTTATCTTACTGTCGTTTTCAGTTATTTCATTTGACACAGACGAAGGCGCAGACCCTGACGGTACACTAGACGTTGACGCTATCTTATCTGCTTCCTCAAACTTAGATTTTAATTACTTTCTTATGTATTTAAAGTTAGGCGAAGGCTTAAAATTGATTGATTTAGCAGCTTCAGGTAACATTTCTGAACTTGCTCCAGATGACATGCATTTCTTATTTGATAATTTATTTAAAAAGCGGTATATATGAACTATGATATGCAATAACTTTGCAAACGATGACATATTTAATGCGAGTTTATAGTGAACGAGGACGCGACCATAGTGGGGATGGCAGCCTAACACCTATTGTTCTCGAGTATCCGAATCGGCGCTTGCTACGCACGTCCTTGGTGAGCCGAGTTAGTTCGACATCCGTCGCCCGGTGTGAAGGACACCCCAAATCTACTACTTTTGCGTTCTTGCTACTCGTCCACAATTATGTTTTATTGTTTTTTTGTTAATATATATACGAGTGATAAACTGTGTTCATAAATTAATAGAATGAACTATAGTTTAATTTTATTATATACTCTTACAGTTCAGAAGTGCGATGGACAATTTAACTGCGTAGTTAACCGATGAACGCTTGTTCTTGTGTTTCCGGGATAGACAATTTAACTGCGTAGTTAGCCGAAGAACGCTTGTTATTGTGTTTGTTTACGACGTAACTGTGATATTTATAGTACTAATATTGTGACTATGGGGTCGAAGTCAAAAAAAGACAAATCAAGTGCAAGACGGGAAAAGCGTTTACGTCGTCGGTTGCTTGCCGAAATAGAAAACCGTCGGTTGGCACAACGGTTACATAATTTGGAAAATGAAATTTACAAAGCTCGGCATGTTCCAATTGACGGAGGGTTGCAGTCGACCTCATTACATTACAGGCCATGCCGTCTGTGATTGTTAGTGAGCGGGCCGCGCACTCACAGTCTACAGTGCAGACTCCTTCGTGCACAATTGGTTCGCTGCCTGTTGTAGTCGCACAGGACTCAACGACTATCACAGGCAGACCACAGCTGTCATCTCAAGAGGGATTTACGTATGATGAACATTGTAATAATAGTTCTTTCAATACTAATATTCGTTATGTAGGTCGGAGTGACCCAGTACCTGAATACGACCCTCAAACGTCGTTAATAACCATGGAGTTGTGGCTCCGTAAGGTAGAGGGCATTTCCAACATGTATGGCTGGGATGAGAAAACATTACTATTTAATTGCGCTTCAAAATTAAAAGGTTATGCTCGTAGTTGGTATAATCAATTACAACTGCAAGATATAAACCGCCCTTGGGCGGAATTTAAAAATAAATTGTTAACAGCTTTTCCGTCCCATAAAAGTAAATTAAGTATGTTACGTGATTTAGTAAATACCATTAGGCGTCCCGATATGGATTATTTACCATTTTACTATGATAAACTGGCGCTAGGTAATGCATGTAACATACAACCATCGTTAATAACAGAGGCAATTATAGGTACGATAGGTAACGAGTTGGTAGAAATAGGAGCGATATCGGCGGGTTGTCGTGAACCAAATTCATTATTAAATTATTTGTCATCATTGAGAACCTCAGCTTTAGCCGTTCCAGTGTCTCACAAATATGAGAGTACGGACGTTAGGTATTCTAATAATGTTAAATGTCACACTTGCAAAGGCGCGGTCATACTGCCAATCGTTGTACTTATAAAATGCGTGAAAAATTAGTAAGTAATTGTTCGTTTTGTAGTAAAAAGGGACATAATGAAAATAATTGTTTTTTTAAAAAATACGTAAATGTTCATATTGTAATAAAATGGGTCACATTAAGGAGGAATGCTTCAAACTTAAAAGTCGTAATACAAAAAACTCTATGCCTCCGCAAAAGGTACAATTGATTACTGATCGTGATGAAGGTTCAAAGTATTTTATGCCCATAATTATTAATGACATAAAAGTAAATGCTTTTATAGATTTTGGAAGTACATGCATTACGATAACGGAGTCGGTGGCTAATCAACTATTGCTGGACATTCAACCGTGTGCAGAAAATAATGTAATAAAGGTTTCGGTGGATCAATTGTTACACCTCTTGGCGAGGTTTTGATTACTATAAAAGCTGATGAAGCCATGTGTAAAGATTTAAAGGCTTACATTGTGCCTAACATATCTCAAGATATAGGTGTAATAGTTGGTCCCTGTTTGGCCAAATGAGCAATCAATTCTGGTGATGTATAATAATTATCAAAGAATAATTTGTAATTTTTATTCTTTGGTATGGACCTAACTAAGCGTACTACGATATTTGAACTAGCTCCAAGTCTGGCTCACTTGGATGTCTTAGCTCGGGATCGTTCTCCATTCCAGAATAAGGGGGGGGGGGGGGGGGGGGGGGGGGGGGGGGGGGGGGGGGGGGGGGGGGGGGGGGGGGGGGGGGGGGGGGGGGGGGGGGGGGGGGGGGGGGGGGGGGGGGGGGGGGGGGGGGGGGGGGG